>NC_065561.1:3636363-3939393 GCF_022605725.1 Anthonomus grandis grandis
ATTTTAAAAGTCATGGAAAGGGTTATCAACGGAAAACTGCTAATAGGAAAAATACAAGATAATCAACGATAGACAATATGCTTTAAAAAAAAACTGATCAACAGGCGACATACTAACTTATGTAACACATCAATGGCATTGAGCAATATAGAGAAACAAGAGCGGTGGCATCGGATATGTACGAAAATTTGTTATGCAAATTGAATGCCTTGGATCTTTCTGCCACACTTTATTCCTGGTTTTCCAGTTTTCTAGGGGATAGATCTATTTATGTTGTTTTGGACGGACGCAAGTCTGATATCTTTAAAATTAATGCAGTAGTTCCTCAGGTGGCAATACTTTTTCCAACACTCTTTTTCACAATATACAATTATGACTTGCTAGACAATACAAATAACACTCTTTATTGTTTTGTACACCTTGGCACTATTGTATCCCCTATTATTCCACTAAGACCCCTCAATAGAGTTTTACAGCCAAAGAATTATACAAGTATCTCAACTTAAAAAAGATTTAGAAATCGTAGAGGACTGAGGAATTCGTAACCCCGTATAGCTTAATGATTTACATGGGTGACCCCAACACTATGATGGCTAAAAGAACAGTACCTTTAAAAAACAGTCCAAGTTTTATAAGAGTTACCGCAGAGACTAATCTGTCATGGCATCCCCTTTTGTCAGACATTGAGAAGCGTGCTTCTCAGAAATTGGGTGTTCTTTTTGGACGAAGCACCTGTATTCATCTGAACAATTGCTTATTCTCTACAAATCTCAGATTCGGCCGACTATGGAATATTGCTCGCACATTTGGAGCGCTCCTCCCAACAACGTTCTAAACCTTGTAGGCAGCTTTTGACTCCTACTCGACGATCACGACAGACGAAAGTGAGAAGTCATGGATTTGTGGTCGACCTGAAGACTCCTAGAACAGCTTTCTATCAGAAGGTTTTTATCTGGAGGATAGCGAAACTCTAGAATGGACTTCCCCCAGACGTTTCTACAGCGATTTTAAGACGAATATCCACCGACACTCCCGCGTACTTGGCGCCCCTTGTAAATGTGTCTAACTTTAAAAAAAAGTTTTAATTTAATGCATGGTAATACCACTCCACACACAGCTAGAGTCACATAAAATGTTTTGGAAGACCAGAACAACCGTGATTTAGACTGGCGCCCATAATCACCTGATCTTACTCCTATAAAGCATGCCTAGTATATGTTTCAGCAAACAGTTCTTCAAAATCGGTTTCAAAACCAAGATCAGCTGTTTCAAGTTCTTTAACAGTGTTGGATAGCAATTCCCCAAGAAGATCTGGATAATTTATTTCTTAGCATGAAAAGACATTATAGAGCTACAGTCAATGTACGAGGAGGTCACATTACATATAATTTTTTTTCTTTTACATTTTTTGTATAATTTTGCATAAATTGTAAATAAATTTCATTTTCTTTCACGAAAATCAGTATTTTGATATCACGTCATAATTAATTTATGATTGGGATATTTCCACTTATAATATAAAAATATTTAATTTGAAAATTTTAAACTTTGTAATTAAAATAATTCACTAACCTTAGATTTTGAGCATGTGTGCATAGGCAAGCAGTTCATTTTATATTCAATAAAAAAAAAACAGAAAAATTATAGAATGTTTTTTTATTGTGTCAAATATACTTATCTTTTTTAATTAAGTAAGTATTAATTAACAGGCACATGTCACAATTTAACCCATTAGCGCCCAGCGTCATCATTTGATGACGCCAGAAATTGGTGGGAATGAGAGCGCCCGAGTAGGTTGGCGATTGCCGATGGCTGTCTAACGCATTAGAGCAATGCCTACGCAATATTCTGCAGGTGTTTTTTACTAGTGTTTGTGTTTACTTGTCCGGTGAAAATCAGGTTGTTTCTTAAAGATTTTGACTAGAAAGACCTGCTATAGGCCCGTAGGTCATATTTCCTTTAGTAGTAGGGGTAATATACTTTCTTTAGTGTGTTTTACAACCAAAAAGATGTAGAAATATTGTAAAAATATTACGATATTTCTAGTTGAATTTTTTAGCCGAAAACATAACCTAAATCTCTGTGTGTCCTCAAATGAGGACACTGGGTTATTACATTTTTTTTAAAATTATTTTTAGACTGGCAAAAAATGAATAGACATAGTTTTAAGAACTTAGACGATGCGGTGGAATATCTCTATTCTAACCAAATTGCGCTATTACCTTCCGAGGTGGATAAATTGACGGACGTAGACGATATCGACGATGGTGACTTAGGGGCAGTTGATGTCCAGGACGTCCCAGGGGTTGTGAAGATACAGGTAGAAGAACAAAATGATTGGGAATCGGAAGATAATCTACCGCTATCAAATTTTATAAAAAGGAAAAAGGTTGCATGCAGCACTAAATCCTGGACACCAAAATGGACTAAGGAAGAACCCATGTATGAAAATATTGAAGAAGAAGGTTGTGCCGAAGCTTTCCACAAAATAAAAAAGAATTAAAGGAATTAACACCACTACAAATATTTGAGAAGTTTTTTGATGACGATCTTTATAATCTTCTTCAAACAGGGACCATGAGATACGCCCAACAGAAAAATAAACATGATTTTTTTGTAACTTCGGAGGACCTCAAAATTTTTATCGGGATTTTGAATTTTTCTGGCTATCATGCCTTACCAAGTGAAAAAAAAAATTGGTCTGAAAGAAAAGATTTAGGTGTTCCTCTAGTGAAAAATGCATTTTCCAGAAATGCCTACAAAGAAATAAAATATTGTCTTCACTTTGCTGACAATTACCTTGCAACAAAGACGACAAGTAATTCAAAATAGGGCCATTATTTGGGGCAATAAATACTAGATTTCAGCAATGGGGAGTTTTCCATACATTTTTATGGATTGAAGAGATGAAATGTATGTAAAATATTTTGAACACCATGGCCTAAAGCAACTTATCAAAGAAAAGCCTATACGGTTTGGATACAAATTATGGGCGCTTTGTAGTGATAGTGGGTATTGCTACAACTTTGCTTTGTACTGTGACAAGGATAATAAATCAACAGCAAAGCTCAAGATTCCTCTAGGGACAAGAGTCGTAACAAGTATGCTGTAAACTGTAAAAAATCCTGAAAGACACATTAGTTTCTTTGACAACTTTTTTACGAGTGACAACCTCTTGTGTAGCCTAAAAGAAAAAGGTTTTTGAGCCACAGGGACCATAAGGGAAAATCGATCATCCAAGTGTCCCACCAAGTCATCCAAAGAACTCGAGAAGGAACCGAGAGGGGCCTATGACTGGCACTTTGACAGTAGCCATAAAATTCTTGTAGTCAAATGGAATGATAGCAGGTGCGTTTCGGTGACAACTAACTTTGATACACTTCTACCAACCACTATTGTATAAAGGTGGAACAAAAAAGAAGGTGGTCGTGTTCCAGTTGCACAACCTCTTTTAATTGCCAACTACAATAAGCATATGGGAGGGGTGGACCACCCTGATTGGTTGCTTAAAAAACATCACATATCAGTACGGGGCAAAAAATGGTATTGATGTCTTTTTACTCGAGTGATAGACATGTCGATCGTAAATAGCTCAATTCTCTATAACATCCATACCGGAAAAGAAAAAATCCATAAAAGACTTTAGGATGGTTGTGGCTTATTCATACCTAAAGATTGGTCATGGAAGAAGAGTAGCCTTTGGTCGTCCCTTAAGTTTGTCGAATGCGTCTCGAAGTAATGTTACAGAAAACGTAAAATATGATGGAATCACTTGGTAGTCAAGAGAGAAAAGCAAAGGAGGTGTCAATTTAACACATGCCAAAGTAAACCCCGCACATTTTGTTCGAAATGTAATGTCACTCTTTGTGTACCTGATTGTTTTAACAATTTTCATAAAAAAAAATTGTTTTTTATTTCATGTTTTATAAACACCTCTGATTTTGTTATCAGTACATTGGTTTTATCTTGTAATATATGAAGTTTTTGTATTTACTTATTTGTTTTTTTTATATTTCAATATGGGGTTACATATATCATATAAGCCCAGCGTCCTCATATGAGGACGGTCTTTTTTTTGACCCAATGATCAAAAAAATGACCCAAAAATCAAAAAAAAAAATTTTCTTAATTTTTTTGAGCCAAAACAAACATGTTAACCAAAACTCAAATGGAAATTCAAAAAAAAAAAAGTTGGGCCTTAATGGGTAAAAAAAATATATATATATTTTTAATCGGGACAAGTGCTAATAACTAGAATATCTTGTGTAAAAATACTAACAACACTAAAATCTAGTTTTAAATTTTCTCGTGCATAAAATAGGACCAAGTAATTTCCCGACTGAACAAACGAGTCCTGTTCTGCCTCTACATGAGCCGGCATTGGCAGCGCCCGCTGCTCCGCCTGTTTTTCCAGCACTACAGCAGCGGCAGCAGTAGAAAATTCAAGGGGATATCTCGGCATTCAGAGCGGTCGCTTTAAAATTATTAAACGCATCATGCTGATAATATAATTGGGGAATCTGAGGGCGATGATGCATACAGGCTTGTTTTATTATTATATAGTTCAAATTAATTTATATAAGAACTTTTAGTCAAAATCATTGAACTTGAATATGAAGAATTTATTGACATGACCTACTTGCTTTTGCTTAATATCAATCCACCTAATTGTATTCTTTTGTGAAAAGAAAATACTTGTAAAAATAACTCATTAATTTTTAACTTTAACAAACGTTAAGGTGCATTCATAATTAATCCGTGAGCTAACTTCAACGTCAAGCGTAAATTCGGCATACTAACAGCCGTTCACAATAGATTTATAAAATTAAGGTCTGAACATATAGCACATGCGCTGCAGTTATTTTCATTTTTATTATTATTTTGTTAATATATTTGTCGGGTTACGTGTGCCTGTATTTTATTGTATTTCCACGTAATAAAAAAATTTAATTACATACGTAATCAGCAGGGAAAATTTAATGTTGAGTTTTTGCTTCAATGTGTTTGAATTATAGGCCTTTTTATGATAAGGCAGATATAGGATATAGGTCCCTTATACCAAAGGAAAAACTGTAGGGCTTTGCAGTTGCTGCTGCAGGGTGTTTGCATACTACAAGTGAATTTGTACTTACAACTTGATAATACTTTCATAATTTAGATGACGATTTGAATATGTAGCAGGTCTAAGGACAAATACTGTATATAATATAACAATTGTGTATATAAATAACTCTTTCTTGATAGTCAATCCTCATCAAGAAAGTAATATAAAGAGAAGAGAGAAACCAAAATTAACTACCAGAAAAAAAAGAAAATCTCGAAGTTTCTTTAAAAGAGTCATTTGAACAGATTGATAATGTCCTGCTAGATGTTTCAATTGATATAAAAAATATTATCGCAATCAAAGATATCCACTATGATAAGTTTGAACCAAATACTGGTGTCTTAATAGAGGAACTAAAAATAAGTGTCATAAATTTAAAAGATTTCTCAAGGAAATGGACTTCTTTATTATATTTATTACGAGTATATTAATATCCTTGATAACTTTTTTGTTTGTTACATTGTTAATTTCATCTTCAGTCATCATCTATTCCTCGTTATAAGTATGTTGAGTTTTATTATGTTTATAAGTTATTTCTGCCTAGAAAACTTAATATAATTATATTTTTTTTATATAATTCTCAAAATTAAATCAAAACAAACATAAAATAATGAAAAGGTAATAATTACGCATGTCATAACTCGGCACGACATAAACAGCTTACGGCTTCCAAACAATTTTGCCCACGTCCTAGTACTTATAACCTACTTAGCATGCGTGTCCAAGGTCACTCCACCCACGAATTGATTGTGAATGCACCTTTACGGTAGTTAAATTTAGCTCAATAAAAAACAAACTGGCAGCATAAATTTTTTATAACTACCGGAACCAAAATGTTCAGCTACTTCGTTCACTACATTCTTGCGATTAACGCAATAATCCTCTATTAAATAGCTCTATTAAATTCTTACGTAAAGGTTACGCATTTACGCAAGGTTGCCTTTCATTCAAGTTTTATCTTCAAACTAACGTATTATGTATTTCGGCTATTGCAATTGCCATAATTAGATAAACGTCTAAGCTAAGTAAGTACTAAAAACTATCACAAAAGTCTTAAAATCCAGATAAAAACATTGATTTTATGGTACTGAAGAAAATATTACAAACAATACATCTAGAGGTATGTCTATGTAACTTAAGTATCTACAATTTATTGAAAATAGAACAACGAAGGATAAAAAATTCTTGCATATGTGTATTGATAAAATAAAAATTAATTTTTAATGAACAGAGAGGAAGAACTTATTAAATATTACTTATATATATATTTACCAGAGCGAATTAAATGAAAAAATCGCAAGCTGTCAAAGTTAATCTATTCATTGATGTAAATAAAGTAAGGATATTTAATGGCTCTAGTTATTTCAAGAGGTTTTAATAATTCCAATTTCAAACTTCTGTATTGGGTGGCGAATCAAAGTTATGACCTGACTCCAGAATATCGTTTGCGGAAGGAGAATTGGTATTTATTCTATAAGTATTTTTATTTCTGTTACTGAACCCGAGATGCATATTTTTCGTTAAAGGAGTAGTTGGATGGGAAAGGTAAGATTGTGTCCATATCAGTGCCGAAGGCTTACGGTATAATCAAATTCTCTCTTATAGTCTAAAAATGACAGTAAAGAATGTTTCTCCTTTTCGTAGATGAACTGGATCTTGGGATAAATTGAATTAATGAATTTGAGGAACTCCTTCAGATCTTGTTTGGTTCCAATAAATATTGTAAAAGTATCATCGATGTACCGAAGCTACGTTCTGAAATGTTTCTTAAAATTAAATGATGATTATGTTTACAAATTTTTTATTCCATATTGTACATAAATATCTTAGCAAGAAATGAATAAAGATTGGGTCACATAGCCAAAGCCGACTTTTTTTCAGAAATTTTGAAGAAGCCCACAATCAACCAATGAGCATAAATCCAATATCAGGTGAGAAGATAGTTTGGTCATATTAAAAAGCATATCTCTGATTACAACAATACAATCATCAAAAAGATTCGTCACATCAAAGATTATAATCCAGGATTGGGGTGGTATTAGGAGAATTAAGAGGCTTTCTCTAAGTTTAAAAGTTTTTCTTATACAAAATTTACCATCCGAAAAAAGTTTAAAAAAGAATACGATCGCAAGAGATTTATAATAATGGTTACTCTCTTTACACAATCAACAGGTTACATATTACAATCAAACACCTACATAAAAAACTGAATCGAAAGCAGTAATGTGCTTATAATATATTATAATATACAAGGTGTCCGGAAAAAGGAGGCCAATCCGCCGGCCACAAATAGGGTGGACCAAAATAATGCGAGTTTCGTTATGCCTTTTTTTAATTGGGCGCTCGGTATTCAATATACAGGGCGTCAAAATGAGAAATATAAAAACGTTTTTTTGAAGTAAGTCGAGTGTTCATAAGATATTAAATTAAAATTTGGTGTGAGGGGGTTTTTTAGAACGAGAAATTAAAATCCGTTCACGGATTCGCTATGCCTTGTAGAGGGCGCCACCTGCGGTATATTGCATGTGTTAAAAATACCAAAACTTTTTTGTACTACTGTATAATAAAGTTTTAGTAAAAAATTCAAATTATCCAATATTTCCTTGTAAAAAAAGTATTCTTAGTAAATGCCGGCCTGACAGTTCGATTATGAGATATCTTAATTTTAAAATCTAGATACTTCTTTCTAAACAAATTGGCTGACCTCGGACACCACCAACTTTTTACGTACCGTCAAAGTGATAAATTTAAACGCTTCTGACGCTCTTAACAAGCTTCTCAATTACTCCTTAAAAAAATCTAAATTTTTTAATTACATATTTGTATTGTGTGATTTCTTACAACTTATGAAACCATAATGGCCCATAAACCAAGAAACGTGCACTTTGCCGAATTGGCGGATATTGTGATAATGTTTGGTAAGTTTTAAATATTATTGTAAATAGTAAATACCTGTCAATTCTCAACTAGGAAAATGTGATTCCAATGTTAGTTTAGCCGCTAGACGCTATGCCCAAACATTCCCAAACCGATTTCATCCCAGAAGAAAATATTTTTAAAAATTTGATTAACCGCCTAAGGGAGAAGTTTCAGCGAAAGACGGAAGGGTAATTGCAGCCGACCTCGTGCGGTTCAACCAGGGCAAGACGAAGATATTTTAAGAATTGTCGAAGAATCACCAAACATTAGTACTAGGGTTTTGGCTGAACGGGTGAGAAATATTGGGAAAACCGAGACACAATATTTTACAGAGTCAACAACTTTACCCATTTCATTTTCAAAAAGTACAAGGTCTTTTACCCGACGATCCCGAGGCAAGACCCTATCGAACATGTACGGGCTGAAGAGAATCTCAGGGCCATAGTTAAGACACATCATCAAGTAAAATGTGGGCAGTTGTTGTGGATAACTTTCTTTAAGGACCTGTCATTTTACTAGGTAATTTGACTGGTAATTCATTTCTGTTATTTCTACAAGAAATACTGCCCGATTTGCTTGATGATTTACCTCTAAATTTAGGACAAAATCTTTGATTTCAACTCGACGGTGCTCCGGCTCATTTTGCTATAAATGTTAGGAACTATTTACATCAAGTATTTCCTAATCGCTGAATTGATCGGGATCAAGATGCTCCTGCCTCCGTGGCCTCCCCGTTCGCCTGACCTTACACTATTGGATTTTTTAGTCTGGGGATATATGAAAGACTTTGTGTATATGATTTCGATTTTAAACGAGGATCATTTAAGGGAAAGAACTTGCATTTCAGGTTGAAACCAAATATTTTATACAAAGCCTTAGATTTTCTTTAATAAAGAGGGCTCGTATGTGTATACAAATAAATGGAGGTCACGTGAAACAAATAATTTAGGATCATTATTGTAAGATTTTATTATAATAAGTAATTTCGCATTAATTTAGAAAAATAATTTACGTTTATTTTATTAACTTGTTAAAATGTATTTAGATTTTAAAATAAAGATATCTCATAAACGGATTCTCAGGCCGACATTTACCAAGAATACTTTTTTTACAAGAAAAGATTGGATAATTAGAATTTTTTACTAGAACTTTATTATACAGGGGTACAAAAAAGTTTTGGTATTTTTAACACATGCAACCTACCACAGGTAGCGCCCTCTGCAAAGTATAGCGAATCCGTCAACGGATTTCAATTTCTCGTTCCAAAAAAACCCCTCACACCAAATTTTAATTTCATATCTTATGAAACACTCGACTTACTTCAAAAAAACGATTTTATATTTCTCATTTTGTCGCATTATTTTAGTCCACCCTATATGTGGCCGGCGGATTGGCCTTCTTTTTCCGTTACTGAACATATATGTGTATATACTGAATATATATACAGGGTGTCCATTTAATATCGCGATGCTCGATTGCGGCTAAATCTTAAAACGGAAAAAACCTTTGCTAATGCTAATTGGAATGCTAATTGAATTAGAAGGGCTACTTTTTAAAATGTTGATACAGGGTGTCCCAAAAAAGCGTGGTATAATTTGAACTTTTTCTTAAATTATATTTTTTTTTCCGAAATGGTAGTCTTATTTGACGTTCTCTTTAACCCTAAAACTGTTTTGCTCTTAAATGCGACAATGCCTATTTATTAACAATTTAAGGAAATTTTCACGAAAATCAATGTATCATTCCAAATTGTATTGTTTTTATACGGGGTGATCAAAATCGTTACTCAAATAATGATATTTTCAACTCAATTGTGCGCTATTTTTTTAAATAAAACACCTTGTACGTAGTAACGTGTTTTGATAGAGCATTCTTTTAACTTTAATTTGATACCAACAGGTGTGCCTTTATCTCTAACTGTTTTCTTAAAATTTGTTATTAAAGGAGAAGAATGACATATTTTTTCATAGGCATTACAACGTTTATTTTTACTTGAAAATTATTAAAGCATACTGGAGGCGTAGAATACAAAAAACAAACTAGAACAAAAACAGTTTTTAATAAAGAAATCAAATTGACAGTCACCAAGTCGGTTGTAGAAAATCCGAAAATTAGAGTAAGGGAAATATGTAAGTAAGGACTTACAAATCCAGAAATCGTCCCTAGGAAAATCCCACAAGAAAAATAAATCTCTCCCATCAAGTTCAGTTACATCAAGAATTCACCAAAAACATTAACAACATTAATTAAATACATTATAAAAAGAGTTATATAACAAAAATTGCTCAAAGTGTCTACCGTTTTGCTCCAAACACAAATCAACCCTACGTGCGAAAGTTCTTCTAACTGCACCAAGCGTAGAAGGCGTAATACGTCTAAAAGACTCTTGTATGCGCTCCACTATATCTTCCCTAGTTGTAGGTACAATACAATAAACTTCGGATTTAACATTTCCCCACAAAAAGAAATCCAGAGGCGGTAAATCCGGTGACCTAGGAGGCCATCCAATGGAACCTTTCAAGGATAAAATTTAATAACTGTGTATACAAAAGTTAATTTTAATAACTAACCTAGCCTTCCAATCCATCTATTACCAAATTGGTGCGTGATATTTGCACTGAAGTGAGCTGGTGCACCATCCAACTGTCGACTACGACAGCTGATGCCTTACAAAGTCGGAAAGATCTAGAGTCAAGCGTGGAAAATACTCTCTTAAGAAATTTAGAAAAACTTCTCCTGTTACACGATTTTCAAAAAGTATGGACCAATAACAAAATCATGTACTATTCCACCCCGAACATTGATGCTCAATCGGTGTTGAAAATTATTGACAAAAACTCAATGCGGATTTTCTGTTTCGTAAAAGTGAAAGTTATGTCGGTTCACAAAACTATTTCTGTGAAACGTGCATTCGTCAGTAAAAAGCACAGATTTTAAAAAATCTTGTTTTCTGCTGCTTGATGTTGTGCCTGTTGACAAAAAGTTCTTTTTTTTTTTTAAATCATTTTCGGCAAGTTCTTGATATATCTGAGCATGATAGGGATGATATTTGTTTTTCTTCAGACATTTTCTCACGGACGATTTCAATATTTCTAAGTTCTTATTTATTTGTCTTACACTAATTTTCGGTTTTTCTACAACCAACATTGTTATTGCCAATTGGTTTTCTTTATTTAAAACTGTTTTCGTTCTAGTTTGCAGCTTGTATTCTACGCTTCCAGTATGCTTGAATCGTTCTTTTAATTTCTTCAACACTCTATCATCAGGATGTTGGTTATTAGGAAATTTTTGCACATAAACTCTTGAAGCTAAAAAACAGTTCCCAAGGCATTCACCGATAACGTAAATCATATTTACTAATTCTCGCTGAGAGTAATAATTCGTTTTGATACAAATATACTTAACATGAGTGATAAGTAAATATTAAAATTGACATACGTCGCACAACAAAAAATAAATGAATCATGGCCAACTTTTTACTTGTAAGAAAAATGTCCTTACCTTTAAAATATGAGGTAAGCATCATAGCTTTATATTACTTGTCTTTACTACTATAATTTCATTATGGTTACTACAACTATTGATTTTCTTTTTTACTAAAAAGTATTTGAAATAGAATTGAACACATCCATAAAATATTTATTAATTGTTTTCCGTCGTAAGTGTCGTAATGTCTATGAAAAAATGTGTTATTCTTCCTTTAGGAACAAATTTTAAGAAAACGGTTAGAGATAAAGGCAAACTTGTTGGTATCAGATTAAAGATAAAAGCATGATGTAATAAATCGTGTTACTAGATACAGAGTGATCTATTTAAAAAAAGCGCAAAATTGAATAGAAAATATCATTATTAAGTAATTGAGTAATTAAGTAGTTATTAAGTAATATTGAGTAACGATTTTGATCACCCCGTATAAAAAAAAATAAATTATGGAATTTCGAAAGATAAAATGAACAAAGTCAAGGACTCTGCATATATTTTTAAAAAGATAGAAAACGTCCCTGATAAATATTAAGATATAAATAATAGATTGATTTTCGTGAAAATTTCCTTAAATTGTTAATAAATAGGCAACGTCGCATTTTAGGGCAAAACAGTTTTAGGGTTAAAGAGAGCGTCAAATAAGACTTCCATTTCGAGAAAAAAATATAGGTGGTTCCATTTCAAAACAAAGTTCAAATCATGTGCCACGCTTTTTTGGGACACCCTGTATCAACCAAACTAATTTTAAAAAATAGCCTCTCTAAATCAATTAACATTCTCCCTATTAAATGATTAAATGTTTTTTCCGTTTCAAGATTTAGCACCGCGATATTAAATGGACACCCTGTATATATATAGTCTTCTTCTATTCTACTTCTATTCTAGTCTACTCTTATATATAGATTCTTCCCATATAGAATGTAAAATTTGCTATGTGGATCAAAGTGGAAGGAAAAGTGATTTATCAGAATAAATGAACACCTTAGACTCATTCACACAAATAAAAATAAAACTCATTTAGCCTCCTAAAAACATAATAATATTTAAATTCTTTCTCTGTTTTAATCAAAAATTATCTTTTCTTTCATCAATAAATATATGCAAGAGTTCTTTATCGTTCATTGCTTCATTTTAAATAAATTGTAGATACCTAAAGCTTTGTCCACACCAAGTCTATGTCTATCGACGTTGTCGACTTAGTGTGTACGTTGCAATCGACAATGCCTAACTTGCAATGTCGATTTGTTTTCCATCGCTTGCCGGTAAACATGAAAGAGCAGTCGATCGACTTTAGTGTGTGGAGGTGTTTTCGACGTTCGACATTCGACAAAGTGTTAAAGTAGGAGTAGGTACTCATTGACGTCTTGCCTTGTTGACATCGTGGCCGTGTGTTTTTGTTGGAGAAATGGAATGGGAACAAGCTAAAGTCATAGCCTTTATTGAGGCATACAAACTAAAAACAAATCTATGGGATTCTAAAACCAAAAACTATAAGAACAGGAACTTGAGGCACGATGCCCTTATGGAAATTGGTAAAGAATTTAACATCGAGAAGCAAGCGGTAGAACAAAAAATTTAAAATCTTCAAAGTCAATTTGCAAGAGAAGTAAAAAAAATAAAGGACAGCAAGAAATCTGGCTCTGGTACGGAGGATGTATATAAAAGTAAATGGCTTGCTTTTGCAAGTATGAAATTTTTACTAGATAAAAATAAGCCCAGGGAGATGTTGGATTCACAGGTACGTAGACCTTCAGAGCTTATCTATGTATTTTTATTTTTTAACGACAGGTTGTTTAGAACACTGTTACGCCTTTAACATATTTCGTATTGCCAAGGAACTTCTCCTTCGGGTGTCATAAAATAGTCTCTTAATATGTTTCTCACTTGTTGGGCCTGCACTGCACTTCTTCTGGGCATTCTGGGTTAATCTGCTAAGCCAGGCTCATTACCATTATCATTTCTCCAAGCTCCTGGAATAACGTCAGTTGAATCAGAGCAGTCAGAATCGAATGTTCCAGAGGGATTATAAATGTTCTTAGATTCACTTTTTCTAAGAAAGTTGTGCAAGTAACATCCTGCTAACGTTACCTTGCAGGCGGTTTGAGATTCCAATAGTAATGGTTTGCGAAATAGTCTAAATACATTAGATATTAAACCAAACACATTTTCTGATATTCTTCGAGCTCTGCTGAGGCGATAATTAAATACTCTTTCACTAGAACCTTTAGTGTGACTTCCTGCATATGGTTTCATTATGTGTGTTGACAAAGGAAATGCGTCGTCTGCAACAAAAACATATGGGCTTTTTAAATCACTATTTGGGAGTTGATTTTCTCTAAGTAAATGCATTGTATTATCCTTTAGAAGCTTATTAAACGTAGTACTACTAAACGCGCCTCCATCGGAAATGCGCCCTTGGCATCCAATATTAGCATAAATAAAATTGTAAATTGCGCCGACTACGGCGAACAAAACAATACTAAAAAATCCTTTGTAATTGAAGAATTCACTGCCGCTGTTTATTGGAGCCTGCAATGATATGTGTTTTCCATCTATAACTCCGGCGCAGTTTGGAAAGTTCCAACGATTGTAAAAGTCCTCGGTAACGGCTTTCCATTCTGCTTCGTTTTTAAGCATCTGAAATTAAAAAAAATATTTTTTATTTTTTAAACTTCAAACTAGCAATAGTGCCAACAGAAGTAAAATAAAAAATCTTTCTATTACAGGTTTCATCAGGGGTGGGTGCAGTAGAAGATGCCAACGATGTGGATAATGCTGTTGATGAGCATGAGAATACTCATGATGCCATTTTAAATACTGGAGAAGGCAACTCTGAAGACTCTACGAGGAGTAATGTAAATGCCGATAATGTTGAAAAAGCAAAGAAAACTTTAACTACAAAAAAAAACAGTTTAAGTCGCCAGCTCTTGGCCACGTACCTTCAAGAAAAAGGAAATGCGATAACCCAATGGTCAATGAAGCCTACGAGATAATGACGCAAACATTAGCGACAAAACAATCAAAGGATGTGTTTACCATTGGCGAAGTTTGAACGAAATTTGCCCACTACTTATGCTCAAGCTACAGTGCAACACAAAATAAGCACACTTCTGTTTGAAGCAAAATTGGGAAATTACAATTATCCCGTAGCACAACAACCACAGCAGCAGTATTTTTCGCAGGCTAAGCAACAACACTATTATCCTCAATCTCAGCATTCTCAGCAACAGCAATATTTTCCCAGTACAGCAAATTCAGGTGGCTTACTGACGACCTCACCAATGCATTCCCCGGAATCATATTCCCCATGCTCTCCTTTTAGCAATCCCCCTACTTCGGCACAATCAACTACTGCCCTTACAACTGATGAAGATGAAGCTGCAGATCGTTTGCAATCAACTGCAATCTCCAGGAAGTCATACCTCATAAGCTCGGTCATAAGTATAGATATGCGCACAACTATTTTCATTTAGGGGTTAAATATTTAGTTTTGTTTTAGTTGTAGTTTAGTTTTACTACTGTTGTGCTTATTTATTCTTTATTATGGTTATGAAAATTTGATTTAAGAAGTAGCTGAAACTACATTTTCATATTTATATAAATCACATTAAATCTTAATAAATATAGTGCTTAATAATATAGTCTTGTAATACATCAATAAGGGCATCGCACACCTCCACAACAAATTTGGAAATTGCCTGTTTTGAAATTTTGAAAAGATACATTCGTGAGTGGTACGAATCTCCAGTTGATAAAAATCGTAACGTTACAGCAAGACGCTCCTTTATGGGAATGGCAGGTCTATATTGGTGTCTTTTTTACAAATTTTTGGCCCAATTTTTAGTAATAAATATTCAAATTCACCTTCTGACATTCGGAAAAAATTTTTTTTAGTCGCGATAATAATATACGCGGCACAAGCAAGAATTACGTCTTCTTCATCGGACATGTTGATTTAACTGATCGACAAACATTTGTGTCGACTCTGGTGTGGACAGTTGCAGTTTTTGTCGCTTGTTGATCAACAATGTCGATAGACATAGTCGATCGACAGTGTCGACTCGGTGTAGACGCAGCTTTACTCTGACCCGTATCAAAGTTTTCAGGTTTTTCAGGTTTGCCTCTAGATGTATTGTTTGTAATATCTTATTATTTTTGAGAGCACCATAAAATTTATGTTTTTATCTAGATTTTAAGACGTTTGTAATATGTTTCATATAGTTCTGTTGGGTTTTTAGTATTTATTAAAATTAGAAATTTATGATTTCTGTCTTTTTCATTTTATTGTGGGAAGAACGACCCTTGCGTTAACGTTATATTTATATATAATAAAAAAATGTTTCCCTGAACAGTTTGCTTTGATGAAATCGCTGACCAACTCGATAGTTAAGAAACTAATCAGGTGAGCTTATTAAAATGTTCTGCAAAATCTCTAAGTTCTAAATGCTGTTGGAATGAATTGATAAGCAGCTTTTTCATTTAGTTAATATGTAAATTATTTTTCTTAAACCTTCAAAAACATCGTAGATTGAACTGCTTAAATGATGACTCAAATAAATTTTTCTAAGGGTAGTACTTTCTCAATAATACCATCATGAGCCATCTTGCAAGGTCCAATTAGCTTTGCTCCATCTATGTAACTATCTATATTTTTATATTTTTTCTTTCAAAATACGATATTATTACACATTTGCGAAAAATGTATGTGGTAAGTATAATAGTATTTCTACTGGCAATCTAGCGGTAATGCGCGGGCTTGTTTTCGTTAAAGTGTAATTAGCCGGAAGTGCTTAAAAGAGAACAGGGTCTGATAGCTGCGACAGTAAATCTAGCACAATAATACGTTACGACGCCTGGTCTCATGAGATGCGGGATTCACGTATTTTCTATTAACAGCACTGCTAGAATCTGCTATTTAAGCTAAGCTTTTAGATCTATGAACAAATAAGTTTCTTAGTACTTTTTTAATATGTTCTTCGTAATAGGGTTTTCGAAATTAAATAATAATTTTATTAAAATATTAAATATGAGTATTCCTATTATTATTGAGGGTTGTTAAAAAAGATTTAAGCTAGTTTTTTTAAATTGCATTTTTTATTTTAAAAGATGTCAATATTATTGTACAAATTGTTATGCTCATTTTTTATTTAAAAAATCAAAATATACAGTATTGGACAAAAATTAAGCGACGCTATAATATCCCTAAAAAACTTTGTGACTGTACCTCGTATAATTAGGAACAATTTTGAGGTATCAGTACATACCTTTATTAATCGTATTTAAACATTCTTTGCCTCTTGTGATGAATAGCAAGAGATTAGTAAATTGTTGTATGTTTTTATGCATTTTTTCATGGACAAAAATAAAGCGACTTAATCGATATTGTTCATACCATTAGTAGATAAACATCGGTTTTGGTCGGTATCAAATCTATATGTTGTTTAAAAATGCCTCGTGGTAAAAGTTTTTCTATTGATTTTAAAGAAAAAATTATTGCATCGTACAAGATGGAAACACCACAATACGTAATAAAACAAGAACTAAGGGTTTCAAAATCTGTTGTGTCGAGGACCATTCAGAACTATCGAATTAGAGGAAAAGTAGTTAACCGAAAACAGACGGGTAGACCGAGAAAAACTTGAAGAAACTGGAGAGAAAAATTAAAAAGTTCTTCCAGGCGAATCCTTTTCTGACAGCAAAGCAAATTCTGGCTGAAGCTGGGGGCTCTAATGTTTCCTCTCGAACGATACAGCGCAGACTAGTTGAAGCAGGCTTAAAAGCATGCAAACCTGCCAAAAAAACCGCTTCTTAGTAAGAAGAATATTAAAACACGCCTTTTGTTTGCAGAACAACATGCTCACTGGACACCAGAGCAATGGAAAAAAGTACTTTTTAGGGATGAGTCAAAGTTTAATTTGTATAAAAGTGATGGTGTTCAATATGTTCGTCGTATTGCAGGTAAAAGACTTGATCCAAAGTATGTCGAAGGTACTGTAAAACATGGAGGTGGCAACGTGTTAGTGTGGGGTTGTTTCTCTGGCTATGAAATGGGACCAATTTACCAAATTGAGGGTTTAAGTATAAATATATCCTTGAAAATGTCATGCTACCTTATGCGGAATGGAATATGCCACTACGTTTTGTTTTTCAACAAGACAATGATCCAAAACATACAGCAAAATGTATAAATGAATGGTTTATTGAAAATAGAATAGCCATTCTTAAATGGCCAGCCCAATCGCCCGATCTTAACCCGATCGAAAACCTGTGGGAAATTGTGGATAGGCAACTTAGAAGTAAAATCTATAAAAACAAAGAGTACATTTTTGAAGAAATTAAAAATATATGGAAAAATATTGATCAAGATATAATTGATAATTTAATTTCTTCCAGGCCTCAAAGGTGCCGCCAGGTAATCGCAAATAAAGGCTTGTGGACTAAATATTAAGGGCGCAATCTGATAATGTTTTCTTTTATTTTATTGTAAGCGTCGCTTAATTTTTGTCGTATAGAAATATTTAACTTTTCTTTTTATGATCTTGTTTATACGGAAGAATTTTGGTATGTTATGTAATAAACATAGGTTTATTAATGAGTGTATTTGTTTTATTGAGTTTTAATTCTTCTTGCGTTTTTGCTTTTTTAATTAAAAAAAAACTCTATCGTCGCTCTATGTTTGTCCGATACTGTATAACCATTCATAAATTTATAATTAATTTTTTTAATGAATGTTAAACTAAAAACTATTGTAAACTGCCAAAAATTATTAAAAATATTTAAATTTATTTTATGATTACCTTGTTCCGGGCCTGTATCTATTAGCGAAGCCTTTCCCGCTACGATAGATTCATCAAATCGTCGAGCGGCGCTAACCGAGACATTTGCCACAGACAGGTGGCCTCCCATGCCCCCTTTTTTATCAGAACCGGACTAGATTTGTGTATTGTATCAAAATAGAAAAACATTTTTTTGACCTTTGTGCCTGCCCTATTTTTTTATTATACTATATTGTTTATTTAAATTGACAACAGTCTAATATAACGGAAAATATATACTTCGATATACAGGGTGACTAAAGGAAAATGAAACGGCGGCTATGTCGGGCAGGTCGGGCTCATAAAGATTTTAAAAAGAAAACGCTGGGACAAGTCAATTTAGATTACCAGGGAAAAACATTTTTAGAGTATACACCTCCATCTGTCATCCCTTAGGCAGGGTGGAACTAACCTCGAAAATTTTAAATAGAATACTAGGTCGAGTTATACCTCGTTTGAAAGATATTTCGGTTCTCCTTAAGGCTATACCTAATTTAAAGGATTTTCCTTCAGCGGTTCTCAAACTATTGACTCTTTTAACATTTATTACAGTTTTTTGGAAAACCTGTATTAAATGTTGGGTTTTTTGAAAAACTTTAATTAATCGCAATTCTTTGTCAAGCTATTAATTTATAAGAATTATACATAATAACTAGCCCAACAAATGCTGAAAAAGGTCACAGTTAACCTCCATGCAATAATACAGATTTTGTTCAAATCGACGTTTAGGAGGGAAAAAAATAAGAATGTCAAAATACAAAGAAACAGTAAATAGTAATGTCACTTAGAGATCAACGTGGTCAGAGTGAAATCGGATCATTGATTTTTAGTTTATCGTGTTAAACAAAGTAATAGTCAAAATGCTTTATACCCTACAAGAGAGGATAGAGATAATGGAGGTATTTCTGGCTAACAATCAAAATGTTCGAACAGCGAAACTTTTCAATGAACGTGAAGAAAACAGAAACATGCGAAGGAAGTATTTAACATTTGTTTCTCGGATAAATGTTAGTTTTTCTTAAGCGGTACTGTAAACCGTCATAATTGCCGTTATTGGTAGGACCACCATCACGAAGCATATACTTAACATTATGGCACTTATGGCGATCATATTATTTGACTATTTTTTATACCCGGTAATCTTGATGAGCATATGTATTACAAGAAGCTATCCATTCGACAATAACGAACATTATTGAAAATAATGTCAATCAAACCAGATGTATTCAGAGCAATTTTTATTTTAAAAGCTTAGCAGAGCGCTTTCGGCGTATGAGTAATCGAAAATGGCAATAGCAATCAATACATTGAAGACATGATGATGGTACAGCAGGATGGTGCGCCCCCTTATTACGCAATACCTGTCCGCGCTTATTTAAATGAGAACTATCCTGGTAGCTGGATTGGACGGAGAGGCTCTGTTGTATGGCCCGCGCGGTCGCCTGATCTTTCACTTCGAAATTCTTTTTCTGTGGGGTTACCTAAAGAGTTAAATCTATTCTACTCAACCAGTTTCAATAGAAAATTGCGCAAAAGGATTACATTTGAATGCCAACAGAAAGTTACTGATACGCTACGCAAAGTGCGATACCGATTTAAATAAAATCTGTATTATTGTACGGAGGTTAACGATGGCCATTTTATTTTTTTGACTAATGCTTATCTTTGATTATTATAAATTAATAGTTTGATAAAGAATCGCGATGAAAAAACTGAATTAAATGTAAAAAAACAAAGTCATTGGTCTGACGTTACTCATGAAACAGAATTTTAAATTTGTTTGTCAATACATCCATCTCGCCTGATAAAGGAGACAAGAGATAAGGAGATTGATCTGTATGCTAAACGTGTGTACCAAAAAATGAACGAAAACTAGTATAAGAAAGTTGCTACATCGGCGCTGTTAATCAGAAGTGTACCTCAATCTGATTAGCGGGACCCACCTTTTGATAATGTTAATGATAATGTAATTTTTGGCATTTTCAAGCACGTGTTTGGTAAGTATTTTATAGTCCCATCAGAATCAATTACTTTCTGACCAATCTTCTTTAGAAAATTGCAGTTTGCATTCATGTTTACCTTTTTTAATGTAATCAAACATCTCTCGCCACTTTTGAAATCTATGTTCATCCTGCATAAATGATAAAAAACCTATTATTAAAAATATAAAAACCTAAAATTTATGTGAAACAGTTTTTGATATATAAAATTTGAAAATATACATGAAGCATTAAAAAAATTTATTCATACTTATATAGTAATATACTGACCTAAGGCTCTTTCCAAATCCTTGGCTAGTTCTTTATTTTGCAGAAACTCTATTGAATAGGGCGATACAATCATATTTTTAAATGTTCTTTTTACTAAAAAAAATTTGAAACACTTATCAGTGTTAAGATCTAACAAGTTACACTTCCATCTGTTAGATAAACTATTTAAATATCTCTGAAATAAATCCACATCTACACCATTCGGAATAGTTTAAGATTATCATCAAAAATTAAAAATTCACAGTATTTAAGGCCGTTAACAAGTCGACCAAATAGCAAAGGAAAACAGTTGCCGCCTTGAGAGACTCCAGAGTTTACATCAATTGACGAAAAATTACCAATTTTAACCATCAAGTTTCAATCACAAAGAAAACTAAATACCCACCCTGCAAACCTATTAGAAAAATCTATATTAATTAGATTAATAATCCACACGAAGTGATTTACTGTATCAAATCCCTTGGAGACTTTCGTATATATGGTATGACCCTGATACCCCTCTCTATAAAGCACCCGACAGCTTAGTATTGTAAGTGAGTAGATTAGTTACTGTAGATCGATCTCCTCTAAAGTCATGTTCATAGATTATTAATCCTTTTCATTGCCATTTTAAGTAGTTATAGACTAAACTATCAAAGACTTTTAAAATTGAATACTATATAGATACACCTCTGTAGTTTTTAACATCACTCCTTTCTTCTAAGTTAAATATAGATATGAAACTTTGTTCCAAATCGTTGGAAACATTCTAGTGGACAAAGATTTAAACAATTTTCACAAAGGCTGAGTTAATGAATGTCCACACAACTTCAAGCCCAAATCCAGTTTACCGTCGGGATCAATCATCAACTTATCAGGTTACTTTACTTTTACTTTTAAAATACTTATACTTAAAGTTACTTACCTTTACTTTTTAAATACTGCTCCAACACTTATTACTGGATAGTCAATTTTAATTTGTGGTGAAGTTTCTTTAGAATGTTTTGCATTTGAATTTCAGAAAAATTTTGTCAAAGTGGTTACCAAAAATATTTACAATTTCCCAACTATCAGTAGCCAAGTGAGACAGTAGTAAGACATTATTAAGGCTCATATTTTTTTGAACTTTGTTAGAACTTCTTTTTTCATTTACAAACTTCCAGAAATTTCTTAGGTTATGAGTCAGATCAATATTTATCGTATTTAAAAATAATTTTTATTAACACTTATATTGTATTAAATTTTTACATCATGCTCTAACCCTACTGAAATCCGAATAGTTCGAGGCATTCCTGAAAGTGCAATATTTTTTGTATTTTTTTTTAAAGTAAGGAGGAAAACTGGATAATTTTTTTTTTGTGGAACAAAATATTAAACACTAGAGTTCAAAATTTAATAAAATTCTGGGACATTAACATTTATATCGCTAATATTAAAAATAAGGGACCAATCTATTAAAAATAAATTATCATTAAATCCTTGATAGTTACCATTTTTAAAAGGACCGCTGGATCGATTAATATGCAGGGACATACTTAGTAGGAGATGCCTTTGCGATTTGTCTTTCACTAACCCTTATTATCCTGAATTGTCTTTTTTGATTAAAAATGTTTTTTTTTGCTATTATTTTGTTTAAATGGATTGTATGAATATATTTGTGTAATTATTTAACCCAAAAAATCCGCCATTTTTTATTTATAGAGCGTTACATACATGTAACGCTAGAACAATATGGGTACAAAAAAATTACCTTTAATTGACTTTAAATGTTTATTTGGAACGAAAAAGTTTATAAACTCTGTTAAAAATAAAAGAAAAACATAAAGCTTACGTTGTATGGAATTTCATATTACAATCTATGCATAAACCCAATTTACATTTTGAGCACATGGTTTTCACACTTGAAGAGCATCCCTCAAATGCACAGCGTCTGCGTTTATTGTTAAGGATATAAACCAGCCAGTAATCCAGACGATCATATCTAAGTTGATCAGACACTGTGTTGATGTTGCACGTGAAAAACTAGATTTGGGTCGACCGGCTCCCTTTGATTGGGTACCGTATTTCCTAATATAGGTTGTAGCAATATCTCTGCGAAAATCGAGCTGTACACAATTTTTTCCAGTTTTCTTGTATAGATACCAAGCATTTTCTATGGAAGCATCAAGCATCCATGTGAATAATGACCACCACCATTTTTTAGACCTTATGCCAATGCGGTATCTGGAAACATTCTTATTCATCAAGTCTGTTCCACCCATCGATTTGCTGTATTTAGCAACCATCAATGGACGGGGCACCTGAACACTCTTTTTGTCTTTTCTGGAAAACCGCTTTACGTGAATAATGGGTTCCATTCCAAAACTTGTGGACGCCATTGTCACAACATTGTTATTCGACCATCGAATAAACAAAACTCCACTATTGCGATCAAGAACCGATTCAGAATCACCCCGATTAGCGTTTTTATGAAAATTCGCTTTTGTAGATAACGGTATATCTTTAGGTAGCCGGTTGTCTCTTATGGTTCCCGTACACCAAACATTTTTTTCTCGCATATGTTCCAGGAGATTAACACTTGTAAATAAATTATCAGTGTAAAGTTTGTAAGGAAAGTTTTTTTTTTCACCACCCCTTTTGTAATACCTTAAATTAAAGGTCTGTTGGAGTAGTATTCACCTTCATAAGAATTGTTCCCTAAAGTTTTATACAGGGTGAAAGAAAGGAATATGTTAAATAAAATTAACTCTATTTTTTTAATTGTTATTTTACTTAATTAGATGCTCAAAATGCTTTCCATTTTGGAAACTAAACAAAAAAAAAAATATTTTTTAAACTTATTTCCAATATTCTAAAAGCCTTCCCTTGGAATAGATAAACCAAGTACTCGACACTGAACTTTTTTTTCTTGTTTGCTACAGATCAATATTCAAGTCAAGTATGTCAGATTGTACTTCACAGTCAAAAGTAACAATAATTTATGTTTTATTCCGATAAAAAGTTTGTTTACTAGGTTGGAATGCAGTATATTGGAATACAGGTTTTAGGTCATACGTGAAAGTAGATGTTTGATTAACATAGTATTAATAAATATTTAACATTTATATCGTCTTGTGACTTCTTACCGACTCACCCAAATACTTCACACAATGGTTTACAGTATAGCTGAAAGAATTGAAATAATGTATATTTATGGTTCTCAAAATCATTGTGCTTTAAGGACTACTGCATTATTTAGCGAAAGAAATCCTGGAAAAAATGTAAGTCATACTTACATGATGCAACTAATTCTTAAACTTGAAGAAACAGGATCAGTGGAAAACAAAAAAAAGAGTTCAGCGTAGAGTACTTGATGAAGAAACACAAGCCCTAGGAATCCTACATTGTCTCTACGTCAAGCTTTAGTAATAAGAGGAATTTGTCATGAATCTATACATCAGATACTTAAATAAAGTTGTTTCTATCCATACAACATGCAAATTCTTCAGGAATTGCGTGAAGACGAACCTGACCGAAGAATAGAATTTAAAAAAAAAATGACAAAATTACTTATCATTCTTAAGTTGCTAAAAAATATTTGTTTTAGCGAGGTATGCACGTTATTTTTTAAAGGTTTCGTAAAAAACACAACTTGAGTTATATTACATATATAACATTATATATTCCACAGTATCCAGAAAAAATTAATGTGTGCGCGGGAATATTGGATGGTACTATTGTCGTGGCTCTATTTATTAATGGTAGCCTTAATGACAAAACTTGAAAATGTTGGAAATTACCATTAAACCTAAAATTATTGAAGAAATAGAAAATCAGTTGAATATACATGGATATAGGAACCTAAACAAAGATTTATTTCATTTTCAACAAAATCTTCTTCCGGTGAGGCAATTTTTACATGATACGTTTTCAGATCAGCGGATTGGGAGAAGAAGTCCAATGGAATGGCCGGCAAGATCACCAGATCTAACACCCCTCGACTTTTTCTCTGGGGTTACCTAATAACTGTTGTATATAAAACGCAAACAGCTTCACGCGATGATCTTTGGCAACGGATTATTACAGAATGTGCATCTATTCCAAGAAAAATGAGTTTGAAAATAAATTATATTTTTGTTTAGTTTAAAATGGAATGTATTTTGAGCATCTAATTAAATAAAATAACACTTCATAAAAACAGAATTAATTTTATTTAATCTATACCTTTTTTGTGCCTGTATAAAATTTAGGAAATTTTTGTATGCAGATGAATACTACTCCAAAAGACCTTTTATTCAAAGTGTCACAAAAGGGGTGGTGCCATTTAAAATTTTGGAGTTGGGGTGCCTGAAGCTCAAACTCAGGAGTAACTCACCCTATAAACAAAATATGGTGGTTGTAGCTTGCCCTAAATTTATAACACTTGTACCAAATTATGATTTTCTAACTTTTTTGGATTTAGAGATATTTGCATAAAAAGTTTTCAAATTGACACCCTGTTTATAGATTACCAATCTTTTATATACGCCAAATCCATACAATAATTATTTTTTAATAATTTTTTTTGAAAATAAAAATAAAAACTGATTAGTAACAGTATATATACATATATACGTCAATCCGATCAAAACCATTTGGCATCCCTCTCACGTACAAATCGTCTTAATAAGCTCCATCGCGTCATGATCACGTCCTTTCGCGTGTCCGGGGTCATATCTATTTTATTACGAGCGAGCCCTCGCTATCATTACACTATCTAATGACCACCCGTTCTGTTCGGCCTGAACCTCCGGCCCCTCACTAGCCCCCTGCCACGCCATTACCCACCTAGCCACCCCTTAGTCCCCTTTTCATCCAGGCGAAGCGAGGCGCCCTTGGTCCTTTGAGTATGGACCGTCTGTTCCGGCTGCCTGTCATCCCTCGGGTTAGATAAGGACGCGGACGCTCAAGTACTACAACTTCGAGCGGAGAATAGGGAATATGCGGGAAAGCTTTGTAGAGATAAAGTTGAGAAGGCCAGAGTCAATTGCTCTTGATTTTGCGAATTTTTGAAATTGTTTTTTATTTGCTTAATAAAGGCGTTAAGGAAAGGAAAAAATAAAAACTATTTGGCATTCTCAGTAAATAATTATAAAAATTAGATAGTGTGTTAATTAATACTCGAAGTATTAGTAATCCAAGTATGATGAACTGGCTAACTATAGGGTTATAAAGGTTTTAACTCAAATTTACACATTTTTTGCTACTCTGAATATAAAAAATGCTAGCTTATGTAATACATTCTAATATTATAATATCCATTAAAATAAATTTAAATTAGGTTTTTGAGTGTATATTTCTGAAGAGGCATATTTATATACTTTAGCATTCAAAAAGTCCTATTTAATAAAATTATTGTCAAACCGCTTTTTCTTTATAATTTCTTGGCTACAACAGGATAGATAAACTGATATTATTACAGGATCTAAGAAGCTAAAAGGTATTCAAGTAAAACTTTAAACTATCAAATAATTTTATTATTGGCCACTGCCGCACCCAAAATAATCCTTAAGTCTGTTGCGAAAGGCAACCTAACGTACTAATACATTTTGTACTAATGTACTATACATTTTGGCGACGAGGTAAATTGTGAAATTACCAGTAGCTAGTAGCTATTTTAGAATTTTCACCTAAATTGGAAAACAGTATAGGTATGTAAACAATAAAAAAAAAAGAAAAACCAAATTTATAAATAATAGTGAAATTTTGCAGGGCGTAGGCACCGAATAAGTTTCTCTAACGCCCGTATGCACCGTATATACTTAATCTGGATTATGGGTTTAAGCTCGCTTAGTTCAAAAATTTGTGATGCACCGTATGAAAAGAATCGTTTAAGCTTTCGACTACAAGATCCATGGAAGAGGAAGGTTTAGTCCCGCGATTAACTGGTTTTCTAACCTAACTTATGTTTTGTTGTGGTTTCCTGGTTTGTTCTCAGTTTGCTTGAATTGAAAATATTGTTAATAAAGTTGGTGGCATACCGCATGTCCTTTTGGTTTACTGTCTACCCATATCACTTTTATAAAATGGATTTAGAAGATGAACTGTTTGTGGATGATGACCAAGAAATGCCGGATATTATCAATTTCGGTTTTCCCCGACGAAACTATGAAAGAAGTGAATATTTCGACAGCATGGACAATTTTTCATTTTTTCGTCGATTTCGCTTAACGAAGATCAGATTGAGTACAACAATGACCTGTAAGTTGTTTAGATAAAAAAAAATTGTCCCAGAAATGCTTCAAAGTATTCTTATGACTATAATTTGTTTCTCTTGTAGCAACAATAGTTTAACACGAATAAATCAGTTGCTAACAACATTACGATTGTATTCTTGTGGCAACCATCAAACGGCAATATCAGATTTTATTGGATGTCATCAAACAACAGTTTCAAGAACTTTCAGGAGGGTTACAAGAGCAATTTGCCTCACAAGGCCACATCACATGAGAATGCCACAAAATGAGCATGAAAAGTTAAGAATTTCAACAGGCTATTACAATATTTCCAGGTTTCCTAAGGTGATTGGTTGTGTCGATGGTACTTACATTAGAATTCAGTCGCCTGGTAAGGAGTGCCTTTTATTTTTAAACTTCATCCATTTTAATACATTTATAGTCTCGAAATGATAATAAATCATGATTTTAGGAGGAGATGATGCCGAGGTATTTAGGAATAGAAAGGGATATTTTTCTATTAACACTCAGGTTGTTGGGGATTCACAGCTAAAAATTCAAGATATTGTGGCAAGATGGCCTGGTTCTGCACATGATTTAACTGTTTTTAATAATAGCAGGATACGTGCAAGATTTGAGGGACAAGAATTCCAAGATTCTGTTTTACTAGGCAGGTATAACAGTTATAAAACATCTTTCCATTATATAAATTTAAAGTTACTGTTTAATATTACTTTATAATTTCATTTCTAGTACTCTATGTACGACTTGAATTGTTGTAATACATACTTATATATTGGTTGCTAATTTTAGGTGATAGTGGATATGCTAACCGCAATTACCTGTTAGTACCCTTGTTAAATCCCTCAAACCATGCAGAGGAGTTATACAATGAGGCTCATATTAGGACACGCAATACTATAGAAAGATTGTTTGGTGTTTGGAAAAGGAGGTTTCCTATTTTGGCTTATGGATTGCGATACAAGCCAGAATTAGCCAGTGACATAATAGTGGCCACTGGAATATTGCATAATGTTGCAAAAGAAAACAATGAAGATGAACCACCTTTAGCAGAAAATATAAATGCAGAAGAGCTTAATTATTTAATTGAGCTTGGAAATATTCCTGATGTCATTGAAAGAAGAAACCCAGAAAACCGTAATGCTTTTGACCAACGCAGACATTTAATTGAACATTATTTTATACATCTTAAGGCATTAAAAAATAATTTAGTCTATAATAAAACAAAAAATATATAAAGATTTTTTATTAGAATATTTCCCAACAAATTTTATACTTCAAAAATCAAATAAGTTAATAACCAAAATTGCACTTATGCTATAGGATTAAACTTGCTTAACTTTATTAAACTTGTACTTTTGCAAAACCCTAATATTAATGATATATAATTAGTGAGATCATAAGAAATAAATATCCAAATAAACATAAAACTAACCATTTTTGGTAAATATTAAATTTTGTTAAAACAAGTCCAAAAATATTTAGATGGTTGAGGTCACTGTATTAAACAGTGATTGTTTATATGTAATTTCTGTCTTTAATAGCTCTATTTTCAGTAGCTGTTCTTGCTTTTGCAAGCTCAAATTATCTTCTTCTAACTTTAAATTTATAATTTTTTGTTTATGTTCCTCTTGAGCAAATTGTTTGGCCTCAATTGCCTGTTCAATTTGTTTTTCTATTAAAACTAATCTTCTGTCCAATAAGATATTATACTTTTCACTGACATCAGATGATGTTAAAGCATGCAGGCCTCCAACGGGTCTTGTTCTATTTGATTGAGGGATTTTATTTTTTCTTCTTTCATTTCCAGGAGTGCTCACTATTGTACTACTGGTAGTAGCTTCACTAGTTTCTCTATGAGGTATGAGTTTTGAATTAATAGGTTTTTGTAGTACTGCTGGAGGACACCTAGTACTTTGATTATAACAGATTGACTCAGGTATTATAGCCTAAAATCTTTTTAATTAAACTATTTGTTATGCCTAAAGATATATTGTCCTTACCTTATTGCCATTGTCAGTAACATCTGTTGGAACAAATTCAAAAATGTTAACATCTTCAACATTATTAGATGTGTCCTGAATGTCAGTCTTCTTGGGAATTGGTTCAAAATTTTCTTTTTGTGTTATTGTCAAGCTGTCATCCTGGTTAAAATACTTATCAGAATCAAATTCAGAACTAAACCCTTTCACAGATTTTTCATTTAGAACTTGTAACAATAGATTGTCTACTCTATTGAGAACTATGTCAGGGGGTGCAGGTCCCCCTCCAGTTAAGTAAATCTCCTTCTTGTGTTCTGCCAATTTTTTCCTAATATCCTTTTTTTTATTGTCATACAACCTTTTGAGTTGGTCGTGACTTCTAAATGCCAAAACAGGCGTTGAATTGTTAAACTCAGATTCAATTTTTTTCCATATTTCAGCTTTCTCTTCAATGCTAGTTCTATTGGTTCTTTTATCTTCTAAGACTGAAGCGTATTTCATGACAATGTTCATTAAAGATTCTTTCTCCGCGGGTGAAAAGTTCAAGACAAGAATACCCTTGCCACCTTTTTTTCTGCCATTATAAGCAAAAAAATTGACAAAATCACTTAATTTTTACTACAACTTATGTTACAGTTATAATAATAAGTTTTTTTTTGTTTATAATATCCACTTTTATTTTCTTTTTGTAAGCTCAAAATCTCATAAATCCATCTGATGTTCTTTTTTTTTGAAAGCTAACAGTGTTGCCATATCATAAATCCAGATTAGATAATTCCCGTACGATGCATCATAAACAAAGAAGATTAATGTAATCTCAATTAGCTAAGTACGTTTAGGTTTTAAAACGGTGCATACGGGCATAAATTAATCAAAACACTTAACTAAGTTCTTGGGACGCATGCATAGAATAAAATTCTATACGTAGAATATTCCAACCTTTGTTTGGGATTAAAATGCTAAGTATAACTAAAGTTTCGTCGCGGCAACGTAGCAGATAAAGCTTTGGATTCTCTGACCAGATCGGCCCGAAATATTTCGGTGAATATTCGTGTACAAAACATTCCAGATTTCCGAACTCAGTTCATTCAGAAGTTTCGTCTTTTCGTGCTTTTTCTGAAGCTAGCTTTAGAATTAATTTGTTGCGATATATTTAAGTTTTTTAATACGTTGAAGGACAGAGACGCTGAGCAGCGTCTTTTCGTAAAAATGTGATATGATACAACGGTGCTCTGCGTCCTTTGCTTGATGGCTAAAAATGGCAGGACGCTGTGCAGCATTTTGCTTTATCGTATAATATAATGGGTTTTATTAGCCACTGTCACAAGGCATTCGGATATTACCAGGGTACTGTCACCCTATTAAAGTATATTTACTCCTACCTTTTATTTATGCATCCCCTCCACAAACTCAAACAGAACGCCGTGCAGCGTCCCAGAAAGCACTTATGTTGCATTTAGTTACCCATTTACTGCCGTACTGCCATGTTGATAAACTGATTTGTGTTGTGATTACTGTTATAAAATAATAATATCGTAGCGTGGTGATTTGTGTAAAGTAGGGTTATAAGGTTTATAGTATTGTTAGGAATTATTTATAATATGTGTTAAAAATAAGTGGGGAAATGGATCCTTTCATTAATTAGTTTTTACATATTTTAGATGGAAGACACAAATAACTATGATCCAGATGAAAGAGATCAGCAACGGCTTCTTCAGCTTTTCGATGAACTATCGACAGATGAAGAACTAGATCCATTTGCAGATGTTGATGGTGAGTATGATTCTGACAAACATTATGAACCATCTTCCGAATCTGATGAAAGTAATGAACTGTCTTCGAGTGCTCCAAATATAGAAAGACAGTCACGTACGAGCAAAAAAACACAGTACCTGTATTAGATGACAAAGTTGTTTCATCAGAGGATTCTCCATCACACACGCCTTTCTCACCATTAGTCTCGGATATAGATCCCTGGGAACCTACGATCGCTCCAATTCCTGATTTTAACTTTGATGAGGGCAGCAACGTTTTAAAAATAAATATTGGACCACACTCAACAGTTATTGAAGTGTTTGAATGCCTGTTTACTTCAAGTATATTAGACTACCTTGTTGATTGTACAATAGACATGCTAATTCAGCAATTTCAGAGTGTTTATAGCCCTTCCAAGGAACTTTCAATTGATGATTCGTTATTAAGTTTTCGTGGAAGATTAAAATTCAGAGTTTACATAAAGAATTAGAAGTCCCGATATGGACTTAAATTTTTTGAATTAATAACATCTGACGGCTACCTCCTAAATATGGAATTATACAGTGGTCCAGTAAACGAAGATGACGAGTCAGACAACACTAAGACTAAAAAGCTCTAGTGCTAAGGCTGATAAAACCTTATTTAATGAAAGGTCATGAACTGTTTATGGATAACTATTACAATAGCTATGAGTAGTCCGAAAAATTGCTAAGTTTCAAGACGCACACCAATGGCACTTTACGTTCAAACAGGAAAAGTAACCCAAAAACTTTAATTAAAAGAAAACTAAAAAAGGGCCAACATTTTTGGGTTAGGAGGAAACAAGTTTATGTGTCTAAATGGCGGGATAACCGTGACGTGTTGGTGATTACTACCGGTAGCCATCCTCAGATGGTCTACGTAAAAAATCGATATGGAAAAGAGCAAATGAAACCTAAAGAAGTGCCACGTACAATGATCATATGTCCGGCATTGACCGCTGCGATCAAATGACATCGACCTACTCCACCCCCAGAAAAACTATACGGTGGTACAAAAAGGCTCTTTTTCATTTACTTGATGTAGCGGTGTGAAATGCGTATTATCTTACTCGTAAATTCTGCAAAGGCAACTCCAGAAAATTCCGATATCTTCAATTTAGAGATGAATTAATAAAATGTTTAATTCAATTGCCTAGGGATATTGAAGCAAAAGATTTAATACGTAGTCAAAAACATGACAATCGACGCTCAGAGAAAAGTTTTTCTGAAGTAACTTATGCACAAGAACCTGGACTAAGTTCAAATGGCCACTGGCCAGAGAAAAATCCCTGTGAGCCGCAAAATCAAACAAAAAATCTGTTTTTTTTGAAATGCAGGTTATGCGTAAGCAAGAAAATACGTAAGGAGACAAGTTACCGGTGCAAAGGCTGTGCTGTTTCGAGGAGTGGCATGAAAAAAAAATGCTAATTAGTATAAATTAGTCTTTCTTAAGCCATACCCATGTATCTTTTCAAATAAAGAAATTTCTCTTTGTGCTGACTTTCATTTAAAAAGAAAAACAAATAACGCTGATCAGCGTTGTGACACAGTCACATTATTATGTGGAATTATGATGTGGCTCAACGCTGATCAGTGTTAGACGCATATCAGCGTTGTGTCATTACGCCTCAAGCAAATTCTTAATATTGTGACAGAACGTCCATCAGCGTCAAAATTTAAACTAATTTAAAACTAATTTAAAATGTTTTTTTACTTAATTCAAAGTGTTAAAAATATTTTGGTATGCTTAAAAACAAAATATCTAAAAAAAAATTTACTGCCAAAATTGACAACTTCTAAAATGTGTTAGTGTCCTTCAACGTGTTAAAATTTTACGTGCAGTACATCTTGCATTTAAAAAGTAAAAAAGGATTTTTTATTGGTATGATTTTAGAAGAAGAATAGGATGATGATGTATCTGCGTTGTTAGCAGTAGACAATGAAAATAAAAAATTAGTTTTAAAAATGTTCGAGAATGGGAGTAAAGAGGGAGTGTATAAATTGTTAGTGTTAAAGCATCTTTCGGATAACTACACAAGGTTTAAAGAATTTTTCTGTTTAACGCCGCAGCTGTTTTACACTGTACTACATCATATAAAGGACGAAATTAGTACGCAACCTACAAATAAAAATCCGACTCTTATTTCTCCAGCGGAAAAGCTATATATGTATGTGTGTACATGTACAGTATGTAGTGTGAACATGTCAAATTGAGGAAGATCTAGGAAATAATATTTTTTTAATTTATTTTTTATAAAAAGTTTTAAAAAATTATAAAAATATACCTTAATTATAAGACATGTATATTATTTTACGTATTATTATGTATTATTCCATGGGTTTTAAGTGCTAAGTAGCTGTTTAATGTACAATCTGGTGGTATCTCCTGATCAGGAGGCTTGTAAATTTTAAATTTTTTTGCATGTAATGAAGGATTTTCTTTTACTTTTTGGATTAATATTTCATCCTCTAATGCAGAAAAGACTAATTTATGGTACTTTTTAAGCGCAGACATTTTTCTATTAATATATCAGTATTAAAAAGTAATTTTTTATAGAAATATTGTTGTATTAAGACGCAGTCGTCTATACAATAACAAAGGAATCGGCGAACTGAGTAGTTTAAAATCGTTCAAATCAAAAACTATTTGATATCGACGAACTGCTGTCCGCACACCTCCCCGAAATTTTGTGCCGATCTTAAAAAAACTATGTACTATGTACTCCGCATATCCTGGGTTTCACCGGAACCGCTGACGAATTTTTCGTTTCATATCGCCGAAATATTTCGGACCGATCTGGTTAAAGAAACCAGAGCTTAAGTCGTGTTTATGTTTGTTGCAAATTACTTGACAAAATAATAGTTTTTCGGCTAATTAATTAGACGCTCGTTGTTGAAGGTGCTTTGCACTTACGGTGATATTATACGATCGCGGTAACAGTTATTTTGGTCTCACTCATTTTGTCTATTGCTCTGATTGATCTAACAAAACTAACGAGTCATCTGCTCACATTGCCAATTGTAGTAATTTATCATATGTTTTGTATATTTTAGACTAAATGCCTATGGTCAGGTGTAAATATATGATCAACGACAGTTCAAAGTGTCTTTTCACTAGACTTTCGTTAATTTATTTTCTTTGTGACTTAAGGTTTCTTGTCATAGAACTGTGTAGCAGTTGCGATAAAGTAATTAAATCAGGAGCAATTTCTGTTGAATGTAGCTTGTGTCATTCCTAGTTTCACAAAGGCTACTCTAATTTTTCCACAGCCGAATTTGACAAAATCTATGCGACTTTTAAAAAGAAGAAGTGTCATGAGTGGAAGTGTAGTTCTTATAGTACGGTTACCAACACATGGTTGTCAAGTATTGGTTTTCATAATGATAATGAAAGCTTTAGTTCTATAAAGAAGTCTAGGAAAATTTATAAGAACGTATGTATACGAAAGGCGTTGTCATATCATTACCTGAGATTTTGACTAAAAAATGCTTCATTGGTGATCTGACGAATGGCATTATTGAATTACATAAACTTATTGTTTCTCAGCAATCCACAATTAATAAACTCGTGGAGGAATTAGAGAAAATTCAAACATTTATAAACAACCCTGCTCAGTCAACAAATGCTAAGATTAAGGACAGTAAGTCCAGTATAATTTCTGAGATAAATGATAGAAATGAGCGCAAAAATAATATTATGATGTTTAATTCAGGAAAGTAATTCTAATGATATAAATAATAGAATTTGTTATAATAAGAAGTTCGTACTTGATGTTATGTACAATAAATTGGGAGATCATATTGAGCCCTTTAAGGTCTATAGAATTGGACGTCGTGGATCCAGTAATAGGCCTACTATAAAAGTATGCGTCAATAATACTGAGATTGTACAAAAATATTTGAGAGAGAAAAAGAAATTAGAAAATAGAAGATGTGATAATTAAATTTACTAACGAGGTTCTATCAATCTCTAAGAGAATTGTACGAGGTCCAAAAAAATGAAGTGATTCATTGTTAATGTTTTATTTTAACGCTTGGGGTATGAGGTCTAAGCGAAAGCATTTAAAGCAAACAATACCCGCATGCAGTTATGATTCCGATTCCGTTGGCTGAAACATAGTTGTTTCCGGACATTTTGTCATCTGAGTAAGACATATGAAGTACTTAGATGTGATAAAATTGGCCTTACAAGTGCTAAGAAAGATAGTGAGGTGTTTTACTTGCGTTAAAAGTCTTTAAGTTTTCAGATATTTAAGAGGAAATGTCAAAAACCTTTGTCACTTAGGAATTGGTAAGAACTTACATTGTTTTTAGACTATTGTCATTACTCAGGATCTTATATAAATACCTTTATTTGCATGTTTATGTTAGTCTGAATCAATTTTACATAACAGGTAAATGTAATATTAAGTAGTTAATTGTGTATTTAAATACTTAAGATGGTTGCGTGGAAGAGCATGTAATGTACATGAACGCCGCCATTGTTAGAATTATATCTTATGTTATCACTCTATGAATAAATAAGAACACATTATTATTATTATTATTATTATTATTATTATTATTATTATTATTATTATTATTATTATTATTATTATTATTATCATTATTATTATTATTATCATTATTATTATTATTATCAGATTTCATGCCAAACGGCAATCGCACTTCGAACGAACGAAGGAGGGATCGTTCACTTATCCCAGATACCATAAGGATGAAGCTCTGGTGAAGTCCTTTCCATGTTGTTCAACTCTGTTTTTTACCTTTATTTATAAATAATAAACTTAGCCGAAAAGTATATGATATGTTTTTTTAAACTAGTTGATGTTATCTGCGTCTCCAATGAACTTTTTGACTTCATGATGTGGATAATATTTTTCTTAAGGTTGAGCAGTTTCATGTTTTCGATCAGGCTCTTTGGTATTATTCCTGTTGACACAATTGGAACTGTCCGCACATCTCTCATTTCCCATTGTCTTCATATCTGGTGTTCTAGATCCTTGTACTTAACAATCTTTTCATTATGTTTTGCTCTTCGGTTGTTATTATTGTGAATAGCTACATCAATAAGGGTTGTCTTGTTAAAAAAGGTTGATGATAAATAATTTTTCTCCCCTATGTCTAAAATATTTTCATATGAATTTTTACTTCTGCTAGAGCCGACTGTAGTTTTTTCTCATTTTCGTCTGCAAAGCAGTTTAATTTTCCGCACTCTTTGTATTATTGTCTTGATCTTTGTCTTTGGACAGTTTTATTATCGTGTTTAATTATCAGTTCATATTCCAAAACTATCGCTAGTTATTATGTCCTTCAAAGCGTTTGCCGGCTGTTTTGTTAAATCTCAACAGTTTAAAACTTCTGCTTCTACGATTCATAGCTAATGCTCTGAAACCAAATACTTGTTCATACCAACCTACAGTCACAAAGTGTAAAGCCACTGGTAAAAACGTCCTGGTAAAAACTGCCCTCTTTAAAGAAATACCTTGCAAGAAAAGCCCCCCTAAAAAAGCATCTAACAAAAAATTAAATAACTAATTTTTTAAAAGTTAAACGGTTTTATATTGTACTAAAAGCTGAGAAATAATTCAGTATGTACTTACCTTAATGATATTAAAAGTCCGTATGATAAAATAACTGTCAATTTAAAGTCTGACTAACTAAAAATCATGACAGCGAACAGACAGAAGAACTACGTACACTTTCTAGGACTCATGCAATTTTCTTAACGATGTAGAATGACGCACGCGCATTTCATACTTCTGTTCATGGCGCCGTCTAAATTCTTTTTTTATAGTTATTTGATTTGAATTTATAGATACGCTGCTTTTCCAACAGATAAAGCTAAAAATTAATTTTGTGAAAAATTGGACTTATGCATTAGGCCGACGAAGTGGCGGCTTGTCCTAAGGGGCCAAGAGAGCCATGGCACTGCTCATGGGAAAATGTATTAATCATTATATTTAAAATCCTTATTATTTTTAAAATAATTTCAATTTCAGTAATAACTACAATACCTAACCAAACGACTGAAAAATCAATGCATTATCGGCATATATAATTTAAATAATTTTAATCGCAACGAAAAAACAAATCATTCAAGCCGGCCGAGCACAAGCGTGGGTGGACCGGGTGAATTTTGTTTAAACTTATTTAACGTTTTAATTGCATTTCAGGTTCGTGAATTCGCAGTGAAATTGTGGGTAGTTAATATCCAAATAAAAACTGTATTTTTACTTTTTCTAATACGATTTTTTTGAGACTGAGGGAAACTGAATAAATTAAACAATTTACTGACAAAATCTTTTTATACACACCAGCGTGGTAGGAGAAAATTTAAATCGGATTTTCTGGCATCTTAGAATTAGCCTTGCGATATTAGATGAGTTGGAAGAATTGAGAAATAAAGGAATTTTTTGGAAATTAATAAATTTTAGTTCTCATTTAGATAAAGATTTAAAAGATCATTTTGATAAAGCAACAATGTTACTAAGGGACTTCTCAGACTATTCAAAATATTTACTATCAACTATTAGACTGTATGCTTGGTGTTTACCATGAAGAAGTGAACAAATTATTATACAGCTAAACTGTCGATAAAACTACAGATGTTACAAACAAATTTCTACTAGTAATTATTTTTACGATATTATATTGTCCCCATAAGTCAGTGGAAAGATTGTGAACATTTTTAAACCCTTCTGGATACAGCGCCATGTCAATAGTAAATTACATTTTAAATGAAATTGATCTTTTAATCAGTGACACGTCAAATAAGTTAAAAATGCAAAGTCATGCATCAGTAATGAGCGGTGTAAATAGGGTACAAAAAAAGATTAGGGATAAATATTTATTTGCAAACTTTGTACATTGCTATGCACATCAAATAATCCTTTTAATCAACCTTAGAATGAACCTGTGCGAATTTTTTTTGCTCATTTAACTAGGATATATGTTCCTTTTTTAGCATATCGTTCCAAAGAATAAAAGTATTGGGATGAAATAGCGCATAAACGATTACCACGATCATCACAAAGCAGATGGAATTTTTAATAGCGGTAATACAGTTTATGGATAAAAAACGTTTTATTTTAACAGAGCCAGTCTCCCTGAGCCGTTGATTGACCCTTTCAAAAAGTGTGTGAGCTGTGATTCGCCTTTCGGGAAACTACTCTTCATATAGTCCAGAAGCAGCTCTACCATTAAACCAATAAACGTATTAACAATAATTTACCTCCCAAAATTGGTTGCGGTAGCTAAAGTAGTTTCGGAGCTATTAAAAAAAAACTAGTTTTTAAAGGTTATTTTCAAAGAGCTCTAGCTCCCTGAGGAAGCTTTTCCGGACCCATGTTTATATAAACTTTTGTTTTTCTTTTGACGTTTTCTATCTGCCCTAGAAGTTTGTAACATAATCAACGGAACACCCTGTATATGTTACACACCTTTAGATTGACTTTTATGTTTTATAGGGTAAGTTTTTAGCTGAAAACTTTTAAATGTATTTTTTTTAAATCTAAAAATGTCTATTGTAGATTTGATAAAGGTCAAGAATATGAAGACCGAAACGTTATTAAAATTATATGTTTAAGCAAGATAAATTTTATGTTTTAACAATTACCAATACCCAAGAAAATAATTGATTTCAAAAATACATAAGCAGCATACATAACCCAAAAACAATCCAACCCTATATATCCAACCAAAGAAAATGGTAAAATTGGATTATTTTTGGGTTTATATTCTGGTTTGAAAAATAGCATCATATTTCTTAAATTGCCCGGGCATTGGGCATTATGAATAATTGCCATGTAATTACATTGTCCATAACATACGAGCCCCGTCCCACTTCAGTTGGCCCAATTGAAAATTCTTAATAATTTCTGTTTAAGCCCCCAAAAAAAAAAGACAAATTTTATAGTGTTATATAGTTTTAAACAAATAATAAGCTTTACTTACTCTATAAACACAACAAAATGGGAAAGTAAACTCATTTATATTGAACATATATTTATTTTTTAAAACAGTCGCAATTCTTTGAGGCATGGTGTTTATTAAGTTCTGATACTACCCCTGATTAAAACTATCCCAAATTTCTTGCTAGTGGATTTCAGACCTAATGAATAGAACCCTTGTATATGCCTAAAGAGTTAAAATAGAATAAAAAATAGAAACAAGAAATTTATTTCTACTATTTAAAATATGATTCAAAAATTTATCAATCAACCAAAATCTAATTTTAGAGATAACACATAATGTTTATATGAGATACTTTTTGGTATTGTAATATTGTGGAATAAAGATTCGATAAAAGAATCATAAATTCATTTTTTACTAAGCGGGCCAACTGAAATAAGACGGGGCTCGTATATATTTTTAGCAGAAAATTTTACATAACGAAATAATCATTAATAAATGCTAGTAAAAGTATTTACATATAAAGATTATTTAAACAATCTTTATCAATATTTTTTATTTTATTTGTTTAAACATTGACTGTAGAGGCAAGATTTAATTTTCAGTCATTAATTAGGTACGATACGTATTTTGCTATGCGGCTTCTTAGAAGTTTGTTTTTCTCTCGTTTGCTGGTATTTTTCAGTTTCCCATTTAAAAAAACTAAAAGAACTTTCAAAAAACTAAGAGAATTGTTTTTTCTCTTTCTAGTATTAGTACATCCCCGATAAGCACACTCGTTAATTTTGCTTGAATTTGACATAATTCAAAACAATAATAATACAAAATAATACGCCAAACATACAAAAACTCCCTTAGACGATGCTGGCGAGCTCCGCTAAACAATAATGAGACACAAACGGCAAAAAGATTTCCGCGCGCGTTTGAGCGTGGCGCCATCTACCCGCCGCGCGCTTTTTGGGTCACGTTTTTGCCCGTAAATATGCGTATCTTCTCGCCTCTTCAATCAACGGTATTGTTTTAAATATTTAAAAGTTAAAACCTCTAATTTCATTGATCATTGGTATGGATGGTGATACAGGAATTAACAACGATTGCCTAATCAAGCACCTATTTGGGGAAGATTTCTAGTGTAAAAAGTAAAACTAATATATTTTGTTTTTGGCCCATTTAAGGTTAGTTGGCTTTTCTTTAATCAATCTGTATTTAATTGAAAGTCATTTTACGCTGTTTGTTTTAGACAAACCAACTGTATCGTCAGCGAAACTTATAATTTTTTCCACAGTTCTTAGAGAAGAAAGATTATTTATATATGTTACGGATAAAACCCGAATATTAGATAATTCTAGGATTACCCGGATAAAGCTCGAATCATCCAAAAAAAGTGGATAAAATCCGAAATTTCGTTGAATTTTAGTTTTTTCAGGTTAATACTAGTTTTCTCCAACTGCTTTTGGACAATGCTGCATGTGAATGATGCAAGAAGTATTATTTAGTTACGTTTCCGACAGTGCAAGAAAATAAGTGATTTAGAGTCATTTTCACGTGTTAAGGCGCGATTTAATGAAATGCTTTGTGATTTGGTGTCACGTAAAGACTTAAATACGTCTTGTATAAATGCTACACAATATAGTAATATTTTGGAATCGGTAAAAGTGGCAAAAAATGCTAAATCTAAATCGACATTACAATATCGTCGCTTAAAAAGATTTGATGTCTGTGTAGTTGGTGGTGTTGAAAGGCTTATTGCTCCTGTTGCCGAAGGTGAAACAAATATAAGTTAAATTGATGAAATTTTTGATATTCTACATGAGACTTACTTGGCTATCGGTCATGGCAGAAAGCATCGCATGTTGAATGAGATAAATAAAAAGTATAAAAACATAACACAGGAAATCATCATGACATACCTAAAACTTTGTATGGCATGTCAAAAGAAACAGAAATCTGCGAAAAAAGGTATTTTCGTCAGACCCATGGTTTTTTCGGAAATGAATAGTCGATGCCAAGTGGATTTAATAGACATGCAGTCGAATCCAGATCGAGGTTATAGGTTTATAGTAGTCTACCAAGACCTCGTAACAAAATTCGTAAAAATTAGGCCATTACAATCAAAAACAGCCGAGGAAGTTGCCAAATATTTATTGGACATATTTTGTATATTTGGGGCATCGTCGATTTTACAATCAGATAACGGTGAGTAGGTACTATAAAAAAATTTCTTATATAGGGTGATTGATGACAACAATAGTTTTTACTGTTCTATTTTAACGTTTTAAAACTATTAATTGGCATTAATATTAAAGTAATTTTTTTTTTTAACTAGGCCGAGAATTTGCTAATCGTATTATTGAGGAGTTGTGTTTGATGTGGGATAGTACATGGAAAGCCTAGGCATAGCCAATACCAAGGAAGTGTTGAGAGAGCGAATCAAGACATCCAAAATATGCTTATGACCTGGATGTGTGACCAAAATACTACTAATTGGTCAGAAGGGTTAAGATTCGTCCAACTCATGAAGAATCGGGCATATCATCACGGAATGAAACTGTCACCATATGAGGCAATGTTTGGATCTGAAATCAAAGTTGGACTTAAATCTTCCTCGCTACCGCAAGAGGTAAAACGTATTTTATAATTAGATATTAAAAATTATTTATCAAATATTTCTTATTATTTTTAAATTAAATTACACTAATATAAAAAAGGTAAACCAGTTTTTTTGTGAGAGGGTTTACTTATAAGATATATTCCATAAAAATGTTTTATTTTAACAGGTTATAAAAGAACTTGAAACCGAGGGGGACTTGGAAAAAATCATTAATGAATTTCGCCATAAAGAGAAGACCATCGGAGAAAATGAAAATGCTCCAAGTACAAGTCAGGACAATGTACTTAATGCTTGCTCAGTTTGCAGTGAACAAAGTTTATTAGTCGATGGAATCTGTACATTTTGTGACAGAAATAAACAAATTCTTTCAAACTGAAAGGTAGCTAAAAGAAACTTGGCAATCCAAGCTGAAAACATGAAAAAAATATCGGCAATAAAATTTCCTTCATGTAATGTGGGGAATACCGTGCGACTGAAAATACCCGATGTAGATAAGGGAAGGGGCGACTTTAGAAACGTTTTAATGGTAGTAGTAGAAACAAATGGAGAAGGCATATATCGTTTGGGTAAGCTATAGGTACCTGTTAAACTTATATTCTTATTTCTCGAATGATCCTGTTTGTAGGAAATGAGATTGGAACAATTGAACAAATGTTCTCAAGAAACCAGTTTAGAGTATGTGACAATCAACTCCTTGATATTGACAAAGTGTCATCCGAAACAAAATCATTACGACAAATTGCTGCTAGCGAGTCTATGTCTGGTGATCAAGGATACAAAGGATGTCATTGTAAAACAAAATGTATTACACTAAAATGTCGTTGTAAGTCTTCAGGAGTAATATGTAACTCTAAATGTCACTCGAGCTTTTCCTGCTCAAATAAGTAAGAGTAAATCCAAGTAAAACTAAATATTTTCAACTTTACGTTCAAGCTCGCGTTGAAGTTTAAGTTACCTATAGTTATTTTAAGTTCAAGTTACCTAGTTAGTTTAAGATACATGTTTTTCATCAATATTTTATTTGATTTTTAATGTAGCAAGTAAAACAAATATAATTCAAATGTAGTATTTTTTATCCACATCTGAATTTAAGCGTTTTATCCATCTTCCCTTGGATAAATCTAGAACTACCCCGATAAAGTAATAAGTCATTGCACTGATTTGCGTTTTATTCAGCTAAATTGGATAAAACGCAAGCTACCCGTTGAATAAAACTAATACTAGTTTTATTCAATTTTGGGTTTTAACCGTAACAATAAATAAAAGTGGTCCCATTACAGTGCCCTGGCGTACTCCACATTTGATATCTCTCATTTCGCTATAAGTGTTGTCAACTTTTACCACTTGTTTCCTACCTGTCAAATAACTTTTGATAATTTTATTAGTCACATCCCGAATGCCGTAACTTCCTAATTTTTTTAAATGTATTGAGTGATTAACCGTGTTAAATACTTTTGTTAGGTCTACAAATATACCTAAAACTAGTTTATTTGCATCCAATGCATCATACAGCTGTTCCGGTAACTTAATAATGGTATCCTCGGCTGACGTCTTCTCCCAAAACTCACATTGATTTGGGGATAAGATCTTAAATTTTTTTTATGTTATTTACTCTTTGTTTTAAGATTATTTTAATAATCTTGGTTACATTCGAAATAAGGGAAACTGGTCTTAAATTGTATACATCATCCAAAGACCCTGATTTATGAAGTAGTACAACAGTGCCCATTTTTAGAACATAACCGGAAAAATACCTGTACTAAAGCAAAAATTTGCTATTAGACTTATAGGCTGTGAAATATGTTTGGATTTTTTTTTCAAAGTCTATGATTGATGATTGTCATGCCCAGGCGCTTTATTATTTTTAGTTGATGTATGGTTTTTTCAACTTCTTGCTAATCAGTCAACAATAGAAACATAAACTCTTTCACAAACGTACCCTCAACTAAACTCTCTTGAGAATTAAACTTTGAGGCTAATGTTGGTCCTCTGTTACTAAAGAAGTTACTAAAGCATTGCGACAGTGCATTATTTTTAGAAATATTATCACCATTCTCGCTTTTTAAATTTGTTATCTACCTTTGCTCGGAGTTCTTTCTGCCACACAAACGATCAACATTTTTCCATAGGGGCTTACTATTATTTTGACTTTTCTTTATTTGTGAAGATATATATTCTTTTTTGAGATTTTTTATATCGCAATTAACCAAATTATTGCACCTTTTGTATTTTGATTTTAGCTGCTCATTATTTGGCTGTTGTATAGATTTTTTAAAATTATCGATTTTATTATTTATCGCCTTAAGTAACTTCTTACGAACCCACACTTGCTTATCACAATTTTTTCTATGTAAAATTTTAATTTATTAATATAGTAATCTGTGTAAATTTTAACATCGTTATTATAAGGGAGAAAAGACCATGTTTCTTGCTCTAAATCCAACATAAAATATTTGAAATTAATTATGGATACCTTAAAAATAAATTTATATTTTGAGACTATGTCGAACTGACCCAGTCATGTCTCGAAACGTTATCCAGTAGCACGAGGACGACCGAGGACGGGATGGGTCGGGAGCGAGGGAGGGGCGGTGGTGGTGGTCTGGCATCAGGCAGTGGCGGTAAGCGTGAACGTGACGAGCATGAAGCGGCGGTGGCGGCGGCAAAGGGACCCTGGCGTCACTCGGGCGCCCGAACCACCCACTTCCTTAAGGGATCAGGCAGCCCCGATCTCTCCTTTGCCTTCCATTAGGACGTAACGGATGTAAGAGACTTTAAAGACAGTTCTGGTGTTAGGAATCTCCGCGGTTTCTTTGTTGTGAAAAATGAGTTTTTTGTAAGAGAGGTTATAGGCCACATTTCTTTTGGGGGAATTTATTATAAAGCTAAAGTAAGCTGACAGTTAGGCCTAAGATATGTTAAAACATATATTTTGTGCCACTATACTCACTAGATCTAGTAAATGGAGTATAAGCAAATAACGAGAAGCAGATGCATGGCAGGCGGGTATGCAGCAACGTGATGATGAAAGTGGTTGACTTTATTCATAATCCAAAACAGGTTGGATTATGAGCAAAGCTTATTGCATATTAAAATATATTGTTATGAAAATGTAAATACTTTGTACTATTTTGCTCTAATTTAGAGTTTAAGTTGATTACAACTCAACCATATCCAAGTAGCCGATGAGATGCGCAGACGAAAGAGTGAAAGAGTTAGTGTGTATCAGGGATAGAAAACGATAAACTTAAGACAAAGTTGTAAATGGCCTTGTTTTTATTAAGTTTATGTTCGAAAGATCTTAGCCGTGAAATTTACGAATTTGCCTAACTCTTAGTGTTTTATTCTTGATTAGATGGTTTTTAAGTAAACTATATTTGATAAGGGAAGCTGATTCTAGTTATTAGTTCAATTTTTCTTTATACCCTGACTCAGTCCTCAGTATTTATATTGGGCGGTAAATGTGAAGTAGTTAGATATTAACAAAGCTCGACTTACCCATAATTTAGCACAAATAAGGGTAAAATAGGTCGAACCCTTGGCACCGTAAATTAGAAGCCGTAAAGCCGTATCTCAAGTCTCGCGTGCGCGTTAATTCTGCTACTGCTCGTTTACCTTTTTCTCCTAGGTACTTTTTTATAACATTCTTCTCACTTTAGCGTAGGTACCAGGGCAATTGGATAAGAATGAGGAAAATACAAGGAAGCAGAAAGGAAATATCGGGAAAAAAATGGACAAATAAAGTTTGTCGAGCATAAAAGTATTACCAAAAAAATATTAAGTATGTGAATAAACAGTATATAAAACAAAATAAAATATTCCGATTCAATTGCAAATTACCCACTGCAGATATCAGAAAGTATAGACCTTATCCAGCTATCCAAAAAATATTAAAAAAAAAATAAAATAAAAAGATGTATGGGAGCAAACCATTCCCACCCCCATGAAATGCCCCAGCATTTAATTGAATTTAAATGGGTATTGGTAAAGGACACAACTTAACCAAGGGTCGTTTGTAGACACCCTTAGCCGTCTTAACAATAGCCACTCTAACAATTTTATCGGGCCCGGGAATAAGTTCCATTATACGACCGAGCTGCCAATTAAGTGGTAACGCATTTTCCTCCTTAATTAGCACCAAGGTACCTTCTTTAACAGAATCCGTTTTCGTATGCCATTTAGCTCGTTGTTGGAGAGTATGGAGATACTCCGATTTCCAACGTTTCCAAAAATCATTATGTAAACGTACCAATAGTTGCCATCTATCTAGTCGATTGATATTAATATTTGATAAATCGGGATCTGGGAGGGCAGTCAAAGGCTCTAAGCACAAAAAATGGCCAGGAGTAAGGGCGGTAAGGTCACTAGGGTCGCTACTCATAGGACTAATTGGCCTTGAGTTAAGAACAGCTTCGACCTGTGTTAGGACGGTAGACAGTTCTTCGTAGGTAAGGATCTGTATTCCTACTACCCTTAAAAGATGAGTTTTTACACATTTAATGTTTGACTCCCAGATTCCTCCCATATGAGGACTAGCAGGTGGATTAAAACGAAATGATACAGTCTCTTGAGCAACGCATTCTGCAAAGATTTGTCGTAAATACTTGTTAGCACCTACAAAATTCGTTCCACAATCAGCGTAAATGCAAGTAACGCGGCCTCGCCTAGCCAGAAAACGCCGCAATGCTACCAAAAATGAGTCAGAACTCATATCAGACACTAACTCCAAATGGAGAGCTTTGGTTGCGAAGCATATAAATAAGCAAACATAGGCTTTCATAGTTTTTGCGCCTCGTATTTTTCCCAATGTGATTGTAAAAGGTCCGCAAAAATCAACGCCAGTATGTAAAAGGGTTTTGCCTGCGAAATTCGAAATTTGGGCAAATCTCCCATGAAGGGTTGAAAAGAAACTGGTCTAGTTTTCCAACAAACTTGACATCGATACAAAATTTTTTTGACTACGCGCTTAGCGGATAAAACCCAAAAATTTTGTAAAAGTAAAAACATTGTTGTTTGAATGCTACAATGTAAGTATGAACAATGAATGTAGGTTACCAGTAAATTCGTTAATTTGCAATCACCAGGTAAAAGTACAGGAAATTTTTGGTCAAAGCATAAATCTGAGTGAGTCAAACGTCCACCTACTCGTAGAATACCTGATTCATCCAGAAAAGGATTTAACCTTTGAAAAGGCTTTGGTAAGCAAGATTTACTTTGAAGCAAATTAATTTCCTTCTTAAAGTATATTGATTGAAAATATTTAGCAATAAATAAAACTGCATTGTGTAACTCAACGTTTGTTAAATATTTATGTTTATAATTATTTATTCCTTTCATTGCCTGTATAGCACGTAAAAAGTATGCCACAATTCTTTTTATAGTAGAAAAAGAACTGTATTTCTCAAATAAATATTCAACAAAATTTTTTGAGGGAGAGACTGTCAAAGTCACAGTTTGTTTCTCTGTTGTTGTTTCAATGTACTCCAGGTTTAAGGGTAAATCGGTTGTAAGAAAATTCCAACTTTCTATTGGTTGATATAAGAAGTCAGGACCTTGATGCCAGAGAGAAAAATCTAGAAACTCCGAGGGATACATACCTCTTGAACCACAATCAGCAGGATTTTGTCCAGAGGGCACATAAAACCAGAATTTAGGATTAATTTTCTCTTGTATGTAAGCGACTCGATTCGCAACAAATGTTTTCCACTGATGTGAAGAGCCTTTTATCCAACTCAATGTCACTTGACTATCCGAAAAGGCAAAAATATTATTGATTTGTACCTTATCTTGTAAATTATCGTAAACAAATTTCAACAATTTAGAAAGTAGAACGGCCGCGCACAATTCTAAACTAAGTAAATATTGACAAATGAAGAAGAGTTAATTATACGTAAGTATACTACACAACACATTCCACGCAAACTTGCATCACAGAATCCTACAAGCTGCCCCGCCTGTACAGAAGAAATATCGATTTCTCTTGGCATATGAAAATCTTGGAGTAACGACAACTCGTCTTTAAATTTTGTCCACTTATCCCAGACATTCAGGGGTAAAGCTTCATCCCACTGTAATCCTAGTGACCATAGATGTTGGATAATAAGTTTAGCAAAAAAAGTGATCGGGGTTAAAAACCCAAGAGGATCGAACATTCTGGCAAGATCGGAGAGAATGGTTCTTTTTGTATAACAATCCATTTTAGAATTATCAAAAGAAAAAAAGAAATAGTCCTTTACTGGGCTCCATTTTGGACCTAGAATTTTTTGAACATTTTCTGATTCTTGGTCAAAAGACAAGGCATTTGTCTGTATATGACTTTCTGGCAAATTGGCAAGTAATTTAGGTTCATTGCTTGTCCATTTTCGGACCTCAAAACCACCCCTAGCTAATAACTCGATTAATTGATTTCTTAATAAAATTGCCCTTTTTAGATCCATACTACCTGAGGTGACGTCGTCAACAAAAGTAGACTTCCTAATTACTTCAGAAGCAAGGGGAAGATCTGAATATTCATCAGCCAAGTGTAGAAGAGTTTGAATTGCCAAGTAAGGAGAACAAGCAACTCCAAAAAGCACAACATTAATTTCATATTCCCTTATGGAATCTGAAGGAGAAAATCTCCATAAAATACGTTGATAGCGCCGTTGATCGGGATGTATTTTAATCATTCGATACATTTGTTTAATGTCACAGGTAAAGACAATCTTATGCAAGCGAAATGATAAAAGTATGGCTCCCAAATCTTGTTGTAACTTAGGACCTGTAAAAACAGCATTATTAAGTGATAGTTTTCCAGCCGCATGACTACTTGCATCGTAGACTACCCGTAAAGGTGTAGTACTGGAATCCTTTTTGAAAATCGCATGATGTGGAATGTAAAAATAATCATAGTGAAGGTCACCGGGAAATGAAACTTGAGTCATGTGTCCTTGATCCAGGTAATCCTGCATAACCTCAGAATATGTTAAATAATTAGATTTATTTAGTAACAAACGTCTTTCAAGTGATAGAAAACGTCGTAGTGCCAAACTACGAGAATCACCAAAATCAGGTTCAAGTACTTTAAACGGCATTGAGACAACAAAACGGCCATTTTCTTCGCGGAATACTGTAGAAGCATAATGATCGCGACAGTACTTTTCTTCAGGAGAAATGTGGTTTGAAGAAGGCATCTCCTCAATTTCCCAGAATTTTTGTAAAATAGAATCCAGATGGTTACTCTCGGTTAATGTAAAAAAGGTATTGACAATTTTATTATACGGGGGTTTCGTAGCCAATCTGCCCATTATTGTCCAACCAAAACATGTATTAAGACACACGGGCTGCTCAGGACCGAAATAAATTCTACCCTCTCTCATCACGTAAGGGTATATATCATTCCCAAATAACATATCAACTTTGTGAGACTGATTAAATTGAGGATCTGCAAGGGATAAGTTAGGTATAAAAGTAAAGCAGCTTTCATCGTATGAAACTGCTGGCACATTTTCGCAAATTTTATCCAAAATAATGAAGGTAGTATCTAAAGTAAATTCGACATCATGAAGTGAGGAAATCGTACAGTTTATTCCCGAATGCGCAATGGCATTCATAGAATCAAGACCATGTAAGCTCATATTTGTATGATATTTACGAAGTCCTAATTTATTGGCAAACGATCTTGTTATAAAAGAGCTTTGCGCACCCGAATCGAGGATACCGCGAGCTATTTGCCAATCTCCTGAAATATCTTTAACTTTTACTAAAACTGTTGACAATAAAATTTCATGATTATTTAATAGCATACCGACCTTTGAGACCTTTTGAATATTTGAATCAATATTTCCAGAATGAGTGCTAGTAGAGGGGCCAGGTAATCCATCACTAAAATGTGTATTTTGCATTTCAGGTAATTTTTGAAGATTGTTATTATTTGCAAAACATGATAATGAATGATGTTTCTTTGAACAAATACGACATCTTTTTTGCGAAGTGCATTGCGCAAAAGTATGAGCAGTTGCAAGACAATTAATACAAGCGCGTTGCTTTTTAATAATGTCATAACGCTCATGTGGTGTTTTTTGGAAAAACAAAGGGCATTTAAAAATAATATGTTTTTCTTTACAAAGAAAACAAAAACCTGCAATATCAGTGGAATCAGAATGAATCAACAGGGCAGATCGACTTTTAAAACCAGAACTCAAATTATTATTACTACGAGGGCTATGATGAGCAGGGTAATTTTTAGACGACTCTTGACGAGCCTTTCGAGGAATTGACTCCAAAGCTAAACACTGTTTGCTAACAAATGTTTTAACACTTTCATAGGTTGGAATTTTATTTGACGCATGCGCCTGTTCAAATGCCTTTCGCGTAATCGAATCCACTCTTTCCAGCAACATATGAGACAAAATAAAATCCCAACTATCTGTATCGAGTTTTAGATTTTTTAAAGCTGACAAATTTTTATTAAATGTATCTAGTAAATTTCGTAAAGAGGTTGGATTTTCAGATGTCAAGGGACAGCAATTTTCTATTTCTTTCCAATAAGACGTGGCCATTAAACGTATGTTATTATATCTGTCGATTAATGTATTGTAAGCTGTTAGGTAGTTTTCATGTGTTACGGGCAAATCTGCAATTAATTCTAAAGGAGGACCTTGCAAAGTAGAGAGTAAATAATTAAATTTTTCTATGTTACTAAGTGACCTGTTTGAATGTATAAGGCAGTTAAAGGTTTGTTGATAGGTCGTAAAAAGTTTAAGGTCACCTTTAAAGGTGACTAGTTGAATTTTAGGTAAAATATTAATGTGATCATTATTTCCAAATATGGTGCTGTTATGGGGAGCTCCACGCTCTACTGAAGACTCTTCTAGTGGTTGCTCAAACATATCGTAATATGTAATTTCAATATCTTGGGAAAGATCAATAAAATCTTTCCAAATAGCATTTTCTTCTTCGATTTTAGCATTATCAGAAGCTACTAATGATAAAATATTATTATGTTGTTTTTCAAAACTCTTACAAATTTTTGAAAAATTTCTATTAAAATTATTACGCCACTTTAAATTTAATACGCCAACTATCATTAGTTTTAGCACGAGTAGAGGTATCAAATAAAAGTTTAAGTTGGTTAATTGCAGTCTGCCGTAACACCTGACAACGCAAAAATTTTTCCTCCGCGGAAGGCATTATCTTAAACAAAAAAATTAACACCCTAATAACACCGACGAAGAACAAATGGAATTAACTTGAATAATGATTAAATTCTACTAAATATTAAATTTAAATTAATCATATAGTATGGAACATAAGTATATTAATTTTTTATAAGTAAATAATTTATTAAAATCGATCGCAGATAGAAGCAACTTATCGATTTCCCCGGTAAATACAAAATATGCCTAAATTTGTAAAATAGGTACTGCAAAACACGTTGACCTTGAACTTTTTCTCCGGTATACCGTATTTTTGGTTTTTTTTATAAATTGTAACACTGTATTAATACTAAAAGGCTATTATTTTACTAAACATTTTTACGTATATAAAAATGATATATGTATGTAAAGGCGTGGGCACTTTGCAAATGAAATAAAAAAATACTGAGAGCTGTTCGTTAGGCACGCAGAAAACTGACAAAATTTTCTAAAATCTGGGCTCGAAGGCCAAAAAATGTTTTATTCTTGATTAGATGGTTTTTAAGTGGACTGTATTTGATTAGGGAAGCTGATTCTAGTTATTAGTTCAATTTTTCTTTATACCCTGACTCAGTCCTCAGTATTTATATTGGGCGGTAAATGTGAAGTAGTTAGATATTAACAAAGCTCGACTTTATAACCCATAATTTAGCACAAATAAGGGTAAAATAGGTCGAACCCTTGGCACCGTAAATTAGAAGCCGTAAAGCCGTATCTCAAGTCTCGCGTGCGCGTTAATTCTGCTACTGCTCGTTTACCTTTTTCTCCTAGGTACTTTTTTATAACATTCTTCTCACTTTAGCGTAGGTACCAGGGCAATTGGATAAGAATGAGGAAAATACAAGGAAGCAGAAAGGAAATATCGGAAAAAAAAATTGACAAATAAAGTTTGTCGAGCATAAAAGTATTACCAAAAAAATATTAAGTATGTGAATAAATAGTATATAAAACAAAATAAAATATTCCGATTCAATTGCAAATTACCCACTGCAGATATCAGAAAGTATAGACCTTATCCAGCTATCCAAAAAATATAAAAAAAAAATAAAATAAAAAGATGTATGGGCAAACCACTTAGCAATATTTTAAAATAAATATAGTACCTGTTCTAGTAAACAAAATACAAAGGTTTTATAATTTTTATTCTTTTGGAAAATCGTAATTTTTCTGGGGGTTAGGAAAAAACGATTTTTACTTTTTTTTTAAGAAAATTAAACCGGTTTTAATAACCCAATAGAAACAAGATACACTTAAAATAAAAAGTTTTTGTTTAAAATGTCTATTTTAAAAAAATCTGAAAAATATCAAAAATTGGCAATATTACATATTTTTGTCCTAAATAAACTTAATGATTGTTTTTCACAAAAATGCGTAAAACTATTTCATTCTATTGTTGCAGTTTACTCTATAGCGAAAAATCTTCTTGGTTAAAAATGTATTATAGTATTTGTACTAAACTTTTTTTAATGGTAAATTTAAATGTAATATATTTATCTAATAGATAAATAATAACTATAATAACCAAAATAATATTATTTACAAATATTTTATATATTTAAAAGTCAAATTTACAAGTTAAGATTGGTTTTGTCTTTTGTCTTTGACGGTTAGGTTTTGTGGTTCATAATCCTCCTCATGTAACTTCTGTATTCCAGAAAATACACTATTTTGCTTAGAATCTGTGACACTTTCTCAAACGATACTGAAAATAGTAAATTTCTCGAAGTTTAAGTTTTTGTTTACCACATATCCCTTTAAGAAGCCCAAACTAACTCAATTGGGTTTAAGTGTGGATGATATAGTCGTAATCGTAATACATCATGATTCGTCATCTTTCATAACGTTTATACTTTGGTTTGTAAAGCTTTATAATATTAAACAGGGTGATTCATTAAGAATAGGCAATCTCTGAACTGAAGATACTACACACCAAAATATGGCGATTGAGCTTAACATGTCATATACACATGTTGCAGACTTACGAGATACAGTACTTAAAGTTGGAATTTTAATTTGAAATTTCTTAATAATGTTGTGATTTTAAGCAGTATCGTCTTGAAAATTGACGACTTTATGTGTTTTGACATGAAAATTACGAATTTTGTGGTAAATTTTGCATTTTTATACAGGGCGTTAGTTACACCCTGTTACTTAGGTAAATTACAACATATCTTTTTTGCCTAATCAGTTATGGCTAAAACGACTAGAAAATCTAAAAGGCAGTTCAATTTTGAATAAAAAAGGTATTCCTGTTTATTTCACGTAACTTAAATATTAACAGTTTTGAAAACTAATATTATCAGTTTTAAAGTTATTTGCATTTTAAACATTCATCGTAAAAATTCCTAAGCAACCGTTATTACATTGGCTTAATAGAAATTTATTCTTTTAAATTACTACTATGCTGGGTAACAACAGTAAAGACAACAAATAACAATCAGTAACAATATTAAAAGAAAACTTAAAAAGTTAATGCTTAAAATGCCCGCTTTCCACTTCAATACACTTTGTAAGGCGTCTACTTAAAGATCTTTGAATGGTACATAACATTTGTCGAGTATTTTTGATAATATTAGGAGCTTCTTGAATTTTCTGTCGTAATTCTTTGATAAAATTAATTGTATCTTTGTAAACCATGTCCTTCATGTGTTACCATTTTGAGAAGTCTAGAGGGTTTAAGTCTGGAGTTTTAGGTGGCCAAACAAATTCACTGCCACACCCAATCCACCGGTGAGGAGAATGTTCATTCAGGTATCGCCGTACTGGCAGAGAAAAATGTGGCGGCGCCCCGTCTTGCATAAACCACATGTTCCGCCTTATGGCTAGTGGTACATCTTTTAGTAGTGGGTTTAACTTTGGTTCAAGGAAGTTTAAATAGAAGGGCCCGTTCAGATTAGGAGGAAGTTCAAAAGGACCAATAAAAAAACAGTTATCACACCACACCAAATATTTACCTTGAATTCATGCTGAAAATGTCGTTTCTTTTCGTGGATTTTCGGCGTTTCACAAATTATTGTTTTCCAATTAAAGACACCTCGTCTAGTAAACATCGTCTCATCGGCGAAAAAAAGGTCATAAAGAAATTCCTGGTTTTCGGATTGTTTATCTAGCATAAATTGAGCAAACTGTAAGCGAACTGGTAAATCTTGAGGTAGCAAATTTTGGACAGGAGTATAGTGATATGGACGGAAATTCTCTTTCTTTAAAATTGTCCAGATAGATGATTGACTTATTCCTATTGCCGTACTTAATCGACAAGTACTGAGATCTGAATTTTCCGAAATACGAGCTAAAACCTCTTGTTCATCATTGATATTTTTGGAGTACCATTTAAGGTTGTAGGACGAAAACACGCTGTTTCACCTAAGTGGGTATAAATACGTCTAAACAGTTTGTGATTATATTGTTTATCGAATCACCCTATATAATTGTGGACTTAACATAGATTCATCATATGCATATTCTCTACTCTTGCGTTTCCGCTTTCCTTGACAAACATGTTGGTGCTTCTTCTAGTGGTTAATTGTGGTAAGGAGTGGTATCGAATAAAACGACAGATCTTGAATTTAAATGTAAAATCAGATTCTTCGTGACCCATTTTTTATAATTTTCGTAGTTCATGTCATAATTTTATTATAGTCAGCACTTGTGGTATTTGATTTCAAACTTATATATGCGTTAAGAGTACGATTTATTTTTTATTTTAAAGTTGCGAAAATGCACAAAAAACACCTGTCACTATCACTTAATTGATCTCGATTGAATACTCGGCTATAATACTGCGATTTAAACAACAGTAACATTCTCTTGAACTTATTGATTGATTGATTGATTTTGAATATGATAGTATTTTTATTTACTTTATTTTGCTCATATAGTGTTAAGATAAAGTATTTGTTTATATAAACAAGTACGTATAAATAACATAGAAACATCTAAGACATGGTTTTTTTCTTACAATTTGTCATACATATTTAAAAGATTTATACAATAAATAACATTTGTAGCTTTTTTTAAATTTGGATTTATGGTTTCGCTATGATTTTCAAGCAGCTTATATGTTCGTCCATTTTCCTCTTAGTAACGATATTCTGATACGAAATACTTAACTCTAAAGCCGAGTTTTCACGTGTCAAGTTGAGCAGTAAAGTCAAGTATTTTTTTCTACATGCATCGTCCAAACAACTTCGGCAAAGTAAAGTAGCGACTTGCATCAAGTAACCAGTGCAGTCAAGTGGTTCTGAACCACAGAAAATCTGTGCTGTGAAATGCTGTTCTGGCTGCCATTGCCATCGCCATCATTACGTCATATGTTATTCGATTTCAATATTTTCGCTGTAGGAGTTTAATTGAGAGACTAAAGTACTAATCACTATAAACTTGTTACCCCCATTAATATTTAGTGTGCAGTGCCTGTTAAACGAAATTAGTGTCTCACAAAATAGGAATTAGCTATCTATTTATAAATCCTATAATCTTGGATACTCCAGTGGTGTACTTTCTCGTGTGTTGTGTGTTGTGTTATCTGAAACTTTACTTTTTACTTTGATTATTAACTTTTTATTATCAACATTAAATTAGTATTAAGACCATTTTACAAAATGTGTATGATTATGGGTGACGTAAAGGCAAAATATAAATGCTATGTCTCAGACTGCATAGACCTATATTCTACCCACTTCGTTTTTCCAAGGGATGCCAAATATAGACAGCTAAAAAACCCCGGTAAAATAATTCAAACCCAACACTTTGTCTGTGCCAATCATTTTGCACCAGAATTCATTCTACCCCAAATCATCAGACCAAACCACTCAGTATCAAAGCACTTAGAAAGGATAGGTTGTACCAGGTGATGGATTAAGAGTATGACGGTGTAGCATATTTCAGAATCTGTATAATATGTAACATAAACGTACATAGATGTAGCCATATTTTCTAATTATTATTCTTTTGTAGTACTGAACATAATTAATTTTATGTCTAAAAAGAATATTGGTGTTTTTTCTAAATATAATATTATCTTAAATTGCTTTTGAATTACCACACCTACGATACCTTAGGAAGTTTTATTAATCCAATAAAACAAATTTATTCATACATTTCTTTTAATGGATTAATAAACGGGAGCCAGAACCGAAAGCAAATCAGGAAAACCCGTAATAAAACATACAGTGCCTCTATCTATCGGAGAATTAATGAAACAAAACAGCTTCTGTACTGTACGGGAAATCGATGACGTGCCTCGCCATCTTTCAATCGAGCGAACAACTTACAACAAGTCAACACATTCGTTCTATTTACTTTCATGTCTAAGGGGAATGTTCTGTGTTCTGCACGGTGAACAAGTAGATTTACTTGACTGCTACCCCTCTTCACTAGATCGCCAAATTGACCATCTACTTTACTAATGTAAACAGAAAAAGCAAGAGTAAACAAGTTTTTGCGCATTCATTGTGGATTTGTACTTTGTGTTTTTTCAGATTTTTTAATGATGGCTCTAAGCCCATAGATGAAGGAGGAAACACACACAGGGGCTGGGAGGCATCGCACCGCTGCTCGGCATAACCTAAAGCCAATCATCCTGTCCACGGTACTCGCCGCTGTCAGGGAATTACCCACCCAGGAGGCCCAAGCCGGGCCCTCAGGGAAGGTGACACCCAGCACCTTTTTGATAAGCCTCTAGCAAAAAGAGGCAAATCAAAAAGGACACCCCACCCGACCGCCAGCTTAAGAAGCCTAGGCAACAGGGCAGATCTATCCCTCAAATGCGCAGACAGGCGCGTCTCCTCTTTTGAGGAGAGATACCCAGTCAGGGCATCCACGAGGGACAAATAACCAACCCAGTTCCGGCTTCTCTAGCGGGGCAGTCAACAGGGCAAACCAAGTCGTTTATAGGTCAGATAGAGAAGGTGGAAGGGTGACCAAAGAGGAGGCACTCTTCTTCGAACTGGTCACTGTCCGAGCTTTTCGAGTGACCGTTCGGCGAACGATCACCAGACCCAGCACTGCAGCCGTGACCTCCAAGCCACCAGAAGGGAAGCCTTAGAGAGGTAAGAGGGCTACCCCTACACCCATGGATGTCCCCCATGGCACAAAGCATGGGTCAAATCAATCTCCAACATAGTCGAGATCAACTGCCGAATTGGCGAGCATCATGACTGGTAAGGCTGGAGAGATTGTATTAATACAAGAACCTTACTTTTCAAATAAGAGGATTAGGGGCCACCGGCTTCAAACTTACAGCCGGCGTTGAAGGAGACCAGAGGCCCAGAACGTGTCTCTTGGCATCCAGGGAGCGTTAACTAACACCTTTACCACAAGTAAGCTCCAAGGATGCTACGGCAGCTCTGCTGGAGTACGCCATAAGTGGCACAAAATATAAGTTAATAATATGCAGTTTATATCTTCCGTATGATAATGGATAACTTCCCCCGACGGAAGAACTAAAAAGGTTAATAAAATACAGTAGAGATAGTGGTTTTCCATTAGTCGCGGGGTGTGACGTAAACGCGCACAACATTGTATGGGGAAGTACGGATACCAACGTGAGGGGTATGGCATTATTAGAATATGTAGTATCGAAAAAACTTGAGGTAACAAACGTAAATGCAGAACCAACTTTTGTCAATAGAGTTTAGAGATAAGAGGTTATCGACATAACGCTGGTAACACGGTCATTTGCGGATAGGATTAAAAACTGGAGGGCATCACAGGACATAACGATGTCCGATCACAGAATGAACCGATACGAAATCAGTTCAGATAAGGAGAAACAGCCCCTTAAGAGAAACCCGAGGGCTACCGACTGGACCAAATTTAAAGAGGGTCTTGTTGGGTCTTGTTTAAGTGGAGCCATATCCTTCAAAGAAGAACTAGATACCGAGGTAGTACGGCTAAACAGTATACTTATCAGTTCTTACGAGGCCACATGTCCTCCCAGGAGAGTTGGCAACAAGAGATTGCCCTGGTAGAATGATACTTTGTATCGTCTCAAAAATTATTTTGAATTGCGGTACAGGAGAGGAAACCTCATACCACATACTAGGTATCTGTAATAGGTGGAGTCGCCTGAGAAGGAAAATTTTCGGAGCAACGACACTTCAACGGGAAGATCTTAAAGATCTGGACCGGGATAACGTGCAAGCCTTTATTAAAAGGACGGATTAAAAGGAAGGGACTCAGTGAAGACCGCGCATAGGGAGTGGAGGCGTAGGGGTGGGTGATTCTAGGGTTGGCAAAAAGGGACTGTCCAGGCCTACTTGCCGAGATGTAGCTCCCCCACTCTTACTACTACTACTACTACTACTACTACGTTCCAACTGTCAAGTGGTTCCGACAAATGAAAGAAATAATGGATATCTACATAGCTGAAAAGGAAATGAAAAGCATAGTAAGTCAAAAGTATTTTATCTTTTAATAACTGATACCTAGTTTATAATATTTCGTTTCCAAGGTTTTCTTGAGAAATAAAATATTTCCTTATTTTTTTTGGCATATGTTTTGCGAAATTCCGACGCCCTCCTTTTAGGTATCTCCTGTATATTTCTCAGTTCTCGTATCCCTTGTCTCCACTGTCCAGGTATTATTTCGCCAGTGTGTTGGTTTTTACTTTTAACCAATTATGCATTATTGAAGTATTGGATCTGCTAACGTTATTCGTAGCCCGTTGTGAATTGAAAGTGTAGCACTAACCAGTTTATTCAGAAATAATTTTAAAAAGCAACATGGTTATAAATATAGATAAATGATCAAAAGAATACCTTATTATTATTGAAAATTCCATTAAAATTAACACATTGAAAATAAAACCTTTTAATTTTATTGAACAAAAAAAGTTTTTTATACGTAGACAGTATTACTGGTATTACGGTCTCTTTTAAAAGAAACTCTAGATTAGAATGTTTTTTTTACAAAGTCGGTAAATCGTAAACCCTGCGACAAGCAGCAAAATAGTTTTAAGGACGATCCGTCTCCGTAGCCCTGAAACGGCCCTTATATAGATCCTGGAAACCCTTCGAGCACAAGGGACTAATCAATTTCATGGCCCCGCACTGCTCGTTAGCGATCCTTCGGCAATCTCGGCTGCATGAACCATTTTTTACAGCCGACTTGATAGGCGAGCCTTTCCCTATCGTCAAGTGGAAAATCGTCCTTTTTTTAAATTTATACGTGGATCCAGCAAAGACGATAGGTTCGTCGTCTTTATTAGTTTAACTTGGTAGGAATTTTATCGTCGCTTTTATTTATGTTTTTGTTTGTTTGATAAATTCTGAACTTCCCATGCCAAGACTACATAATTACATATGTTGCTACATATATTTTGTTGTTGCGTCTTATCAGAAGTGAGCTCTTTACAGGCCTATCCCCACACTTATGTTTATCCCAGCGGAAGAGCATCATTGTGAGTAGGATGAAGCGAGTTACACATCAGGATTTTATCCCCCATACATCTTTCGCACAGTCTTTTTATAGATTTTAAATAAAAGAATGATAAGCTAATAGAGCGATAAGCTTATAGTGCAGCCCTCTGGTTTCGGAAAAAACACATCTCTGACTTCTGTACATGTCTGGAGAGCCAAGGATGTATCTTAGCACCAAAGACGCTTTGAACATCACCAGGTGCCGCATTAACTGTTCCAGGCCCCACTGAAGTAGTACTGAATAGATGCCCTTTGGTCCTGGGGATTTAAAGGGGAAAAATCTGGAGAGCAGCCAGTTTATTTTATCTTGGTTTTTTTCATAATGTTGGTAGAATCAGAAAAGTGTACTGCAAATAGCAGGTCCGTGCTTTCTTAGAGGTTGGCCGTAAATGTGCCATCCTCCCTGTGTAGCTTGCCTATTTCTTGATAATGGGTCTTTATTTAAAGCTTTTTGGATTTTGGAGTATAGTTTTCTGGTTCGCTGCAGTATGTTCTCCATGCTTGTCTCTATATTTGTCTTACAATCTTTTAGTAAGACATCTCGTTTGGTGAGGTGGTTCCAATAAATGTACTAGTCCTCCGCTACTCTGGTATTTTTTGCTTTATTGAAAGCTTTTCTTGACTCTGCTCTAAGGTTGTCCAGTTCTTGGCACCACTTTTTCTATGACTTTATGATGGAGGGCCTGATGGACCTGTTCTTCCAATTTCTGCTAATCATTAGGTATTTTAACTGCTACTATTTATAGAGGCATGTCCAGACAATCACGGTAAAAAAAATTGTCGATTTTTCTAGGGTCTCAATCTTAGAACATTGAATACACTAGAATAAATATTGGTTGCTTTGGATTGAGCGCAACATCTACACAGGAGGCAAAGGGGATATTTTGTTGATAAACATGCTTCGTATTCTATGTTGCCAGTAATTACTCAATTTTAACAGAAGAAAATAAAGCGATATAATAAATTATTTTAATTAGCAGAAACTGGGTTGCATTCTTCATTATAAATCAAAAGAAAAAGTGAAACTCGTTTAATAATCAAAAGTATTTTGTACCATATTTACACTAAACAGTAAAAATAATTATTATTTTTAATTCGTGCACCTTTTGTACAGTATTAGTATTGAAAGCATGTTTTGAGTGGTTTCAGTGCGTTTTTTTAATTAATATTAAAACTTAAATCTCCCTTTTTACTAAAAAAATATAAAGAAGTCTGAATTAGGTCGCGTATATTGGAAAAAGGGAAATTGAAATCGTTCCTTTCACAGGCGAGTTAGGTGTCAATATAAAAGACGACATATTTGTGAAGTATCTATTAAGTATTACATACCAAAATATTAATAAAAATGTGTAAATAAGTATATTAGTATAATCTAGTAAATTTATTACGTATTCGAACACGAAATTCCGCAAAATTAATATGTGCAAAAATGAAGGTTGCTGAGTATCTGGTCGATATTCAGCAACCAACATCGAGAACGCAGCATATGTCGGTTGCCAGCAACATATTTATAGTCGGAGCCCATTATTATGTAATGAATATAATGCCCGTATCTCCTGGAATTCCAAAGAAGTTTTAATAATTTTTTGTCTAGATATTAACAATGGATAACTAAATCGGCTTTTAGATAATGGGTATAAACCACGATAAACTAATAAACTAATTAAAAGGTTAACTTCTAAAGGATTTAAATTAAACTTTTTTCTGTAATATATAATAAATATCTTAACGAATTTGAGATGATTGCAAACCCCTAAAAACTTTTTTAATTAAAAATTATTGAGTTGGATGTTATAAATAGCTATATCTGCCAAATGATATGGATAAAACTTTTCTTTATCGCCGTTAGGAGTTACATACCCCTTTATATTTTTTAACAACCCAATAATTTTCTACCAAAAGACTTTTGTTTGTAGAGGTTTGCAACCATCCCAAATGCGTTTAGATATTAATTATAGAAAAAAGAATAATTCAAATCCTTTGGCAGCCTTGTCCATTTCTTAACCATTCGACTTTTTAAGTAATTTTCACAAAAAAACTTTAGTTTGTAGAGGCCTATAACTACTATAAATCGATTTAGTTATTGATTTTTAATATCTGGACAATAAAATAATAACATTTCATGGGAATTTCAGGAGATACGGGCACTACATCGATTAAGTAACACCGGGCGCGGACTATAAATAGGTTGCTGGCAAACGACATATGCTGCGTTCTATATTTTTGGTCGCTAGATATCGATCGGGCGCTAGATTCACAGATTTGAAAAAAAATCTAGAAAAACAACACGAAGTGGCAACATCGGATACGTGCATTGTAAACATAGAGGTATTCTACGTTGCCAAGTTGCTTTTTTTTTCTATTATTTTTTTTGTCAGGAATCTTGTTCTTATTCTGAAAACTTTGTTGATTACTCTCATAGTATATACTATTAGTCAGCAAATAAACGAAACTTTTAGCCTAATTTTGGTTAATATACACAAAAAATAAACACAAAGATTACATTTGATTATAATTATGACAAAAAATAAATTCTTACTTCTAAAGCAGGAGGTCAAAAATAAAAAAAGGAAATTAAAAAAGAAAGAAAGAGAGAAAGCGTTTTTAATGGCGGGGATTAAAGGGATAGCCCATGCAAGCACCAAAAAAAAAGCAAAAACAACCAACCCACCAGAGGATCAAGGAGTTTGAACAATGTTTCAGTTAGGTACCCATTGAGAATTTATCCTGTCCAAAATTCTTAACTTCTTTTGATAATTGACGAAAAACAAAGAAAAACACAAAGTCATGGTCTCACAACATGTAATTAAACGGGCTACACGTGTTTCGCTCTAGTTAGAGCATCATCAGGCCTAAAATAAAAAAATCCCAAACAAAACTAAAAACTTACATAAAACAATAAAAAACCTTTAGAAGCCATCCACACACTTCACAGTACATAAATAAAGAATAATTTTAAGGTTATAATTGTACAAAGCAAAAAATAAAAAATTAAAAACTCGAACGCAACAACAAAGACTCAACGAGAATCGAACCCGGTACAACAAGGTTATAAGTACAAGTGTAAAACCTATCGGCTATACGGACCTAATGCTAAAATAACTTAGTAGTTTGAACAATGTAATGTTTAACACTTGTTTCAGCAATATTTTGTGAACCTCATTCCTTACATTCCTCAGAATCAGATCTAGAATTGTCTTAACTTGTTTGATTTCGCTCTATAGCCTTTTTAGCCCGCCTGTAATATTTTTGCAAATTTTGCAAATTACTTCTCTTCATTTTTACTTACACGTTTGGAATACACAATTTACTAAAATCATCGTAAATTAAAAAAACACACTAATATCATTCTATTCACTTAAATATCAATAAATTTAGAATAACTCCTAATAAGCCACAAACACAACACTAAACAGTGATAGCATGCGGAAGCAAAAGAAATTACAAAAAAAACATGGGTTAGATCAGGCCAAGTTTAAGGTAAAGATGAAAATTCTGCTGCTACATACGGAAGAGCAAAATCGTATTTATCTAATTGGCGGATTTGCCTCGTTCTCTCGTCAATTACATTATTGATCAGCAACTGATTTGAAAAAATTAAAAAATCATATTTTTTTACGAATAGTCTTAATTGCTATAATGAAAATTTATATTCGAATGTATTTATTAAACCTTATAATGTCTATAGCAAAAGGTATTAACAGATGTTTTTAGGATATGATAATTGGACACATTAATGATATTTTTAATAGGATATCTTAAAGATGTCTTTCTATATGGAATATCATACATTTTGATTTTAAGCAATTAAAAAATATTTTGTGATACGATATTTTAATTGAATATAGAAAATGTTATCAAGAAGTAGATCTGAAACAACTGATTGCCAAAGGGGCATGAAAAAAGAAAACAGAAAAATATATTAAAATTAAGGCTAAAGAAAAAATAAGCGGATATTGCCTTTAATGTTGTTAATAATAATAAATGTTAAACGACAAGTTTTACACCGAATTTTATGAGGGTTTTTTAGCTAGCATCCGCATGCATCTCGCTAATTAATCGAATATTCGAGTCGAATATTTACCAATTTTTATTGGTATAATATCGGTACTGTTTTAGTAATAAAGTCATAAGATAGGGCTACCATCCAATTTTATATTATATGAATATTTTCTGTATTTCTTAATAAAGACAACCCGGACTTTTTTGGTGGTAGTCTAAATAATATAAAATACTTTAATTACCTCTAATTATACAATCTAATCGTAAACTTTTTTTGCTTAGTTTTCAGGATCTAAATGCAGCTCTTCATTCGGGCTTAGCGTCATTTGGCACGAGTAGCATATCCCGATTTAAATTCGGTTCGTCAGCCAGAGATCCTGAGAAAGCATCGGAAATCGGGATGGAACGGACGGACGTACAACGCGAGAAACTGGGACATCATACGGCTTTCATGGGATTAGTACCGACGAGATTCTATTAAGGGAGTAGCCAAGAGATTACACTTTTTTACTTGTGATTCTTAAAAATATATAAATAATTAGGAAATAAAATTATTTATCAAAAAATGGATAAATGACTCATAGGTTTTAGTATAATGCAATAAATAGTATTAATTAAGTTGTTTTTTCAAGTAGATTATTTATCTTGAAAAAAATCAAACTAAATCAAAATTAGTTTTGTTGTTATGAACAAATATTTGTTGTAAACAAAGCGACTTAAAAATAAGAAGAAAAAACAGTAAAATAAGGAAATGTATACATAAAAAGGAGGAAAATCAAGATTTATATATACATACAAAAACATACACTGTAGACTCCACAAAACATTCATTAAGCATAAAATTCTTTAAGGCTATAGTAGGCCTTTTCTGTCAGATAGTTTTTAAGCCTATCTAAGAGGAGAGAATATTCTTCTGTGTGGTTAGATTGAATTGAATCGTTTATATGATTAGTGCAAGGAGTTAAGTGTATCTCACAGTCGATCGTTGAGGAATAAAAAGGAGACGAAGACAAACCTATTCTAGGGTTCTTGTATTTGAATTTTTTGAAAAGTTGGATGACTTAAAATTCAGATCGCACACATCACTCAGGTAGAACGTCATCAGAAAGTCTCGGTAGGACCCGACACTGTGCTTGGTACAAGCATGGCATCATTTTTGGCATTAATAAGGGAATACGTTCTTTTATTCTGAGTCTCTATAAGTAGATTAAGCACATTTCGATCCGTTGTAAGAGTGCGCCAATTATGATAACATTTGTGTGCTGCATACTATTGAGATGTTCCATTATGACTACTTAGTTTAGGTGTTTTCCCATAACTGAATTATGCGAGTTGAGAAATATGAATACAAAATCCTTTTTTGTAAACCTACTATAGTAGGGAAGACGCATCTTTAGTATTTTCTCAGTGAGTAACCTACTCGTCGACTGACTGTTAATGTCGAATTTACCTGTAGTATATATTTTAAAGAGAGGTAAGTAGCCCTTAATATCTGATACAAATAGGAGAGTTTTCTTCCTTGGTTCAGTCGATATGTTATTTCTAGAGGTATTCGAGGGTAATGGAAAAGTTACTGCAGAAACTTGATTCTAAAACTGGTCAAGCTTGATGTTTCGCTTGAAGCTTTTTATTTCTATTCCCGTTCCGCGCTTTCCAGTTCCAAATCGTAGATACTATATTTCTGCATGTGTCCGTAAGCTCTTCAATTTGTTTGTTAAATGATAACTCTGTATGTAACTCTCTGCATGCCTGCATTTTCTCGATCCATTGTGTCTCTTCATTTTTCAGGCTCTTGAGTTCAGAATTTAAGGCCTCAATCTTTTTCCGTTTGTCCAGATTTTCAGCTTCTTGCACGATGCTGTCAAAATTTAAGCTATTACGGCGTAATCTTTCGATAAACCTATCCTTGTTTTTTATTTCATTTTCTAGTTGACCAGTACTATTAAAAAAATAAACATAAATATGGATTTTTTCAATTCTTTGAGCTAAAATTTTTCAAAGATTAGGTTGTGATACATCAATGTATTCAGAAAAAAAAATGCAAAAATTTGACGTTAAAATATACAGGGTGTTCCATTTAAAAAATACCAAGTTTGTGCCCAATCTTAAAAACAGTGCATTGGGAAAAAAAATTAAATACGCCACTGACTTTTATGTAAAAATATCTATTATAAGCAGTTTTCATTTTTATTCTATCTTATAAGGGCCTGAGAAATAATAACATCTCCAAAAGTGAACATTTTCGTTTTCGCCCTGTATTTCAGGAACAAAAGTAGTTAGAATATTTCTGTTTGTGGCTTTAAATGTTTTACAAAAAAATGATACAGGGTCGCGAAAACCGCAAAGCTCTATCTTAAAAAATGACAGAGATACCCTGCAGTCTCATCCAAAATGGGACACAGTGTACACGACCGTCTCGTACGACTGCTACTGCGTGACTTAAAACAAAAAACGTCTGCCTTAAGCATTTATACAATAAAAAAGCGTGTATTAAGTAATTGTTACCGTTGGTCTGATTGGAACTTGTGGCTAAATGTGCTCGACACAAGGCCAATCAAAAAAGTAATTGTATAAATTAAGTAATAAAAAGTGTAAGTACAAAATTACGGGAGAAAAAGGGAGTCATATCTTCTGACACCATAAACAAAAGGCAGAAATGAGTACTCTGAATTCTTTGCTGCACTGTTTTACTTAGGACATAAAATAGACCGTTGTGCATTAATCAAGCTTTACATATCTACACTACTAACTCAATTAAAATTTATTTGAAATTTTTTGATAGATAAGGTAATATACAGTGTGTCCCAGGACGAGGGAATTTATACCTAAAAATGACAAAAAAATTTGTAGTTAAAATTTGACCGTTTGGCATCCAGATCTGCTTGATTAAAAAATAGAATTTAGTATATTTTTTTATTTTTAAATCAAGCATGTTGCATTCTAAGCAAAAAAGTTGTTTAGAATGCAAAATTATGCGCGAATACCGAATTTTATGAGCATAGGCCGACTTTGATTTTTACATTTTGTGTACCAATTATTTTTTTTATTCATATATAATTATTATGAAAAACTAACTAATCACTGATCTAAGAGTTACAAACCATCCACAAAAATATGTTCGTAACAAAATGTACATAGTACGTCTAATTTAACAAGAAAATTGATTTTATTTACTTATTTTAAATTTATTCAATGTAGGTAGCAACTTCCATTATCGAAACATTTTTCAATGTCTTTCCTAAACATTTAAAAAGAATTTCTAATTTCTTCAATGGAAATTGAATTACCAGCATCTCTAATTCTTTGTTTTAAATTTTCTCTAATTCTTGTCATTTGGTAATTCCTGTCATTTGGTAATGGCTCGGAATAAACAATTTGCTCGAATTTGCCTGAGTCGGCCCCATAAATAGGAATATATAATATAATAATATATAATTATAATAATAACGAAAAAGTTCTATTCAACCATTCTGCTACTCAAATAGTGGTAAAAGTTCTAAGTATTCTTCAAAATATCTTTCCAAAATTTGAAGATACGTTTCTTGATTAAGAGATCCTTTAATAAAGTATGGTCCAATAATACCTCAATGGTAAGATATGGCGCACCATACGTTGACTTTTTGAAAATATTGCCTCTTGCCATGGATTATACTTGCCACGATTATGGATTCTTTCGAGAATATTATTTTTTTGTGAAAATCCCTGTTCTCTAAAATTTTATCGCCTAACCAAGCAGAAAATAATAAACGGCCCGCTTCTTCTAAAGTATCTGAATACCTTGGTTTGAATGCTTTAATATTGTTGGCATGATAAATCTTTATAGTTCAGATTTGCTTATGTTCAGCACTGCCGAGCTCTCAATGACATCTGAGGGTTGTCAGCAATTGGCTCCAAAGACTTCCTGCTAAGGATTGTAGCAGCATCGTTGTCATCGTATCTTTTTTTCTGCTTTTTTTCTTCTCAACACTACCCGTTGCCTCAAAAAGTTTAACTAAAAGTCTCGCAGAAGATGTTATTACTTCGACTTGCGGATATTTTTCACGAAAAAGATTCAAAACGTACTTTAACGACATACTATTTCCACTACCATACGATTGCATAATGAAAATATTTTGCTCCAAATTTAACATTTTTCTGTAAATTCTGATAACATTAATAATAACCTTTATAAACTTTACAATAAGATAATGAGATAAGTACGTTTTTTATACATAACTTTGACAGTGACAGTGTTCTATAATACAATAAATAATTAATAATTAATAATTTAAACGTAAAAATCAAAGTAGGCCTATGGTTGTGAAATTAGGTATTCGGGCATAATTTTGCATTCTAAACAACTTTTTCCTATAAACTTTTTTTATATCCTAGAAATACTCATTTACTTATTCATAAAATTTAAAAAATGCTCCTATCAAGACATGCTTGATTTTTAGAAAATAGAAATATGCTAAATTTATATTTTTTAATCAAGCAGGGCTGGATGCCAAACGGTCAAATTTCAACCTCAACATTTTTTGTCATTTTTACGTATAAATTCGCTCATCCTGGGACACACTGCATATTGATATATATTGAATAAGAGTAATTTAAATAAATTTTTGAAGCATTTTAGAGAGTAAACCCCTAGCTCAGGTTGCACTTGAATTCTAAAGTTTCATGTGGAAGGGCCTTGTAAAAAGATTTAGCATAATTTTTTTCAAATTTCAAAATAGCTTTGTTGTTTTAATTTTTTCAGTAAAACTTTTAGCAAGTAATGTAAATACCTTTTTTTTTTCCAAAGACATACAAAAACTCTACGAAAATCTAATTTGCTAATAGATCATTTTCTAAGTTTTTTTTTCATCTAGGTACTTGGCTAAGCTGAAGAAAGTACTAGCATCAATAACAAATAGGATGTAGCAGGGTTATCCAATTATCCCAGTTGTGTCTTTCCTAAAATTAATTAATATTTTTAGTATGATAAAATAAGCATTGCCATTATTTACGACATTTGATATATCTAATTAAAGCTTTTGATGATCTTATATTTAGCAGTCAAAACCTCTTATCTCCAGGTTCTTTTCATATTTAGTCATATGAAGTGTCCCAGAGCTTAGTTCTAAAAGCATTTTTTTTCTTTATATAAACGAGATTTTACCGCTCTTGTTATTTGGCTAAGGTTATTTACGGCTAAGGCCAGTTTGACACGATGCAATATTCTTTGATATATTTTTTCATATGTATGCATTATAATGTTTTCCAATTCTTCTAGAAGAAAAGTTATCGCCTTTTTATTACCAAAGACTTATTTATCTTTTGCTATTTGCCTTTTAATATATCTATTAAAAATCAACGTTTATCTCTGATTTATATTTTGAGAAAAATTAAAATGCAAACTGCGCATGTCTGCAGAAAATATGCGGCCTTAATGGCATACATTTTTATCTATGTAAATTGTCAAAAGTCTTAGATATTTTTGGGTAAAAATTAATCACTCAAAATAATTAAAAACCAAGACACCGAAGTATAGTGTTTACAGTTTCAATTTAAATTACAAACACACAGGACTGTACTCTTTGGATTGAGCTGATCCTAATTGTCGATTCCCCTACAATCACATTGGATCAGCTGGTTCTAAATCAGACGGTGATGTTTACCAAAATTCGCGTCTATTAGATGCACTTGAGAACAAATCACTAAACATTCCGCAACCAAACCATTTACAGGTGATTAGCAGTGTCTATCGTACATTGTGGTTGCTGATGACGCCTTTGCATTAAAGGTGTTGCTGAAAGAATTTTTAATTATTGCCTTTATCGAGCTAGACAAATGATTGAAAATGCATTTGGTATGATATGTGCTGATTTTTGGGTCCTTCGAGGAAGTGTGGATTTATCAAAAGAAGAACTACTCACATTGTTTGTGCCGTATATGTTTGCACAATTTTATAATGTCTCGCACACAGTCTGCATCAGTATATGCCCCAAATGGAACTTTTGATCACAAATATAAGGATGGAACATTACTCCTGGGAATTGGAGTAACGAAGTTGATGCTCCTCTACAAGTTTTAGAAACGAACAATATAACCAGAAACGAAAGTGCTTTGGCACAGAAGGTTAGAGAAGAATTTCCCACTTTTATTGTAAAAGAGAGGTTCCTTAGAAATGCAACTATATCTTTAACATATAGTATATCAAGATGTAAATATTGAATAAATATTTATTTATCATTGAATCTGTTGTTGTTATTTGCTATTGTTGTGGAAAAACAACATAAATTACAGCATATTATAGTTGAAATAGCAGCACATCTCTTTGCTCGATACCAGTCGTTTTTGACGTTCCATGAGCATTTTCTTACTTCTACGGCCTCTATTAGTTGGTTGTATCCAACAGGTGCACTACGCTTGAATCTTTATTTATTAAATGCTCGCACACTGCTATTTCTTAAAACGCGCGCAACACAAAAGTAGTCAATGCAAAAAAGGTGTTCACACTTGAAGCACATCCCGATGGGTAGCTTTTTCGTATGCTACCCTACAAAAGTAGCTGTGTCTGACACTACCTTAACTTGGACATGTTTTAGCTGCTTATCGTGTTTTTGGGCTTTTGGAACTTTAGCATTTTTACCTGTTTCAGTACCATTGCTTAACCCTTTTATTTACTTAGGTTGCTACAAATGTTCAGTCGTACTGTATTCATTAACGAAACAAATTGTGAGTATCAATTGTGATATTAAAAATAATTGTTGGTCACATATTATAAATAACAATACAAGTATATGATATAAAACAGATGTTAACTGTTTAGTATAGTTTAAATTTTTTTAACAAATTAAAACATTTTGATTATATGAAATATTAAAAAGATGTCAATTGAAGCAATAATGTATAAGTAATACATTATATACTACAATTATGTTAAATGTACTGTTAATATTATTCTTAAAATTCTAAGATATTCTTAAAAAGGCATAGATTTTGTTAAAAAACTTATATAGACCGCACAAGTTATTTGTTTTATTTAAGAAATATAATAATAATAATAATAATAATAATGATAAACAGTTTTTATTTACCAGCATACAATAAAAAACATATATATCATAATAATCCTAAAACAGTATATGGTAAATAAAGGAGTATTGGTAGGCAACTAAGTGCCAATTCTTCCCCAATCTCCTATTAAACTAGAAAAAAAACTTCACCCCCTTTCACCCTTTACCCCCAAGGTCATCCCCTTAAAAATTTTAAATGGCAAGGGGTATCGAGTAATAGCTTGTTTAAAAGGTCTTTCGAAGTCTTTTATTTTGGCATCTGATTTTTTTAAATCGGTGGATTCATTTTCGACAAAATTAGAGAAATCTTTGTTTATCTTAATTTGTTCAGATAAAAACATGAAAATATCAGTTTTTATATCAATAAGTGTTCAAAATGTTGCCCGTTAGGGTTTGCCAAATCTACAATTCGTTTATAATTTAAAACGGAAACTACCAACATAAACTGCAATTCCGAAGATCAGACGTGGAAAAAACTGAATAACAACCTGAATTTTTTTCCGCATTCTCATCAACACAGATATCCTGGGCGAACTGTATTTATTGTTATACCTGCTTAGTTATTTATAGTTGCTAAGGAAAATAAAGAATTTATTTTGCCGTCAGTTACATTTGTGACAGTCTTGGAATAATGAAAATTTATTTGTTGAATTGAAGATTTTTACTTCCAAAATGGTTTACACACTAGCCGAAAGAGTGGAAATTATTCTATTTTATGGTGCCCAAAATCAATGTGCTCGGCAAACTGCCGTCACGTTTAACGCCAGACATCCGGAGAAGATAACTTCGCATAGGTATGTCTTGGACCTTGTTACTAAGTTTACTGAAACTGGATCTGTTGCAAATAAAAAACGTGATCATTGGCGAATTTTGGATAAAGCCGCTCAAGTTGAAGTTTTGGGTCATTTTGGAATAAATCTTAATACTTCATTACGCAAAATTGTTGTTGCCACTGGTGTTTCATTAGGCTCTGTTCACGCAGTTACCAAACTTCATAAATTTCATCCATTCAAAATGAAAATATTGCAAGAGTTACCCGAAGACGATTTCGATAGGCGAGTTGAGTTTTGTGAAAAAATGACTGAATCGATTAATGATAATACTATTCATGTAAAGAATATCTGCTTCAGCGATGAATGCACATTTTATCTAAATGGATTTGTTAATAAGCATAACTGTAGATATTGGAGCAATAAAAATCCTCATGCATTTGTAGAAGGGCATACCCAGTACCCTCAAAAAATTAATGTATGGGCAGGTATTTTAGGAAATAAAGTGATTGGGCTATTATTTATTAACGGAAATTTAAATGAAGACATTTATTTGGATCTGTTGTAAAATACCATCAATCCGCTTATCACTAAATCCATTGAAAACCAAATCGATGATGATGGAAACCCTATACTTGATGAAGCTGAAATATATTTCCAGCAAGACGGCGCCCCTCCTCACTATGTTCTTCCCATTCGCCAATGGCTAGACGACGAGTTTCCAGATAAATGGATAGGGCGAAGGGGGCCTATGGAATGGCCTGCTAGATCTCCTGATATAACGCCATTAGACTTTTGTCTATGGGGTCATTTGAAATCTATTGTGTTTACTCCCCAACCTGAAAGTTTGGATGAACTTCGTCAAGGCATCATCGACAGCTGCCATGATATCCCACAACATGTTTTTGAAAATGTCCGTCAGGAATTTGAACATCGCCTATATCATTGTTTGGCCAAAAACGCGCAACATTTTGAACACTTATTGAAATAAAAACTTATATTTTCATGTTTTTGTTAATCTGAACAAATTAAGATAAACAAAGGTTTTTCTAATTTTCTCGAAAACGTCCCCTTGACAAACCTTTTGACGTATTTCGGCGTTTTTTTTAAACAGTGGTTTTCGATAAATCCGTGGTTGGAAGTTTTTAAATGAATACCCTGTATATATAGGTTTAAAACATTGTTACTTAACGATAAAAACAAAATAAATTTATATAGCTCGAGAACAGAACAAAACAAAGATAAAAACAAAAATAATTAAAATAGTTTCATTCGCGACCATTTCTCAAAATGAAATAAAATAAAACATAATAAATATTGACAAAAAAAAAATTAAAACTGTACTTAATAAACTTAAAATGTTAATACCATGTAGATCATACTCGCTGAGTCTGACTTGAAAACAATATATTCCGCGTGCTTTTCCTATACCAATCAAAGGAAAACGAATAGTCGACAACATTATCCATAGCCACAGCCACATTGTAAGTAAAAGACGTTTTAAATAATTATTTACTATGTCTTGGTATAGTTATGGTGTTTCTATGTCTTAGATTTAAATTATGAATGTCGGTTCGAAATGTTAGTCTATCAAAAAGATACTCTTTTCTCCTTTAGGATTTTATAGAAGAAGCATTTTTTTGTAGAATAAACTTGTTCCGCATATTTAACCACCTAATTTCTAGAAGCTTATGCGAAATCGGGTTTTGACGAGAAATTTTAAAGATTAACCTAAGGCAGCTATTCTGAACCTTTTGTACTCTGTTTCGATCAGCATAATCTTAACTAAAGATAGGGCTACAAAAATTAAAATGAGATAAGACTAGAGACTCGCATATAGCATTTAATTTTCTGTATATTTCAAAAACTTTATATTATAATATTTCAAATAGTAGTATTGACAATGCCTCATTTTCAGATTTTTTACTTCAATTTCAGACAATAGGCTTTATACAGTTATTTTTTAACAAAAACGTTATTTTACCTTATGTAGTTTTCTGTTTTAAAAATTAGGTAATTTGTAGGAAGAATAGGTATTTCAAATGAAATATTTCCATGATTTATGATACTGTTTGCTCATTTACATTATCTCTATTAAAAATTATCAAATGCTTACGTATAATTAATTATGTTTAATCTCTTTAAGTAAATAATACTAAAACAAAAAAATTAAACATAATGCAGTGATTTGCAAATATTACCACACTTTTCTGGCTAGCCCAAGCACTAATTCCTGCACAACCATAAAGGTACATTTTCATCAGTAGATGTAGGTTTAGCTAATCATTCAATACTCAGAACATCAAGTTTATGTACTACAAATGTGCTCTTGATAATATTATAATTAATTATTTCTATGTCAAATATATTAAAAAAAAAAAACAAGTTTAGGGATCTTGAATTTGAGGAGTACATTGTTGGTGGTTGCAAAAGATTGCTTAGCGATTTCTTTTATGATAAAGTGTTTAATTAAAATGTTAAATTTTTCTCCCAAATGAAAGGTACTAGAGCTAACTATATAAGTATGTTGTTTGCTTATACACTGATCTTTTAGAAATATTTTCTTTTTCGTTGTGTTTTGAAGAAGACAATAAACTAAAATACCTGTCAAAATCTATTTCTTCTTCTCTACTTGTCGAGTTGCCTGAAAAACCTATCATTTTGTCATTGAACTCTTATGTGGCTTTGCTCTCTATTATGAAAACAAACATTAAACGAGGCGTCTCATAGCAAAACTCGTCTTATCCATGTTAAGTCGTTCTACGCAAATTCAGAAAAACCTCTACTAAAGTAATTTTTTTGGATACAATGACAAAAAATAAATAATAATATAAAATGAGATTTTAGAAAACACTCACATCAATTTATTTAAATGTAGAATATCCTTAATCGGCTAAAATAAATAAACAAAAATGGATAAGACAAGTTTTGATTAGTGATTTTGGATTTCACAATTTATGCTGCAAAAAAAAATAAAACAACGCCGAGTTTGAGAAGGGACATCTATATTAAGAACAAAAGTCTTAAAAGTTAAATTCTTAATTCTCCTTCATCTTCTGTTTCTCGTGGTTCGCAAAATTGATCTTCTGGAACTTCAGAATTAGGTCCTATCAATGGCTGCGATATTCCATCTAAAACATCTTTCTAAAACTTTAAATCCTCTTTGCTCTTCCATTCATTTCCAAAATGTTTTTCTAGTAAATTATCAACATGCTTTAACTTGGCAGTATTTACTGGAGCTCCCATTGGAACAGTTACCCCAGTATCCGAGTTATAAAATTGTTCTCCTTTAACCATAATATTATTTTCACCAGAGTTTTTAGTCAATATAAACCTTTTAGCAAAGGAGAACTTAAAATGCCAAGACCTAACATTTTTCAAAAAAAAATCGCCAACTTGAGATTTCTAGTCCATAACCAGATAGTCTTGGCCTAAGTTTATTACAGTACCGTGTTTTTTAAATAAATCTAAATATATTTTAAGATCGATAATCGTCGACATTTTTTTTAATTCCTTTTCAATTCTACCGAATACCCTATCAGGTGGTGAATAGGAATGTCCAGGAACAGGAAAAATCATTTCTATGGATTTAATATAGGACGGTGCGATATTTATAAGAAAATGAGATAACATACCTATCATTGTTGAATTGCGATTTTGTCCACCGCATCTGTCAGCACATAGCCTTACGACCGAATAAAAGGACAAATCAACTTTTGAAAGAACATCATAGACTGTCGAAGAGCTTTCATTTGAACTCTTTTTATGTTAATGTATCATCCAAGTGTAGATATGAACGTTTTCCATAGTCATTTTTGCTTTAGAAGAACCTTGAATAACAGTAAAGTTATATGTATATAACTACCTGCTATAATAAGCAATCTGGTCGGGGACCTTGGGATTGACCAAATTTTTTTGACAATCAAACGAATATGTTATTATATTGCAGTCAACCCCTTTAAGTTTGGCAAAAAATGCATTGGCTCTTAGCTTGTGTACCCTTTTTTCTATCATCAATTGGTTTCTTTTATCGACGTCTTTTTCTAATTTGATTTTTTCAGAAAGCTCAATGCATTTGGAGCATGCATCGGTTACAGGACTTCCAAATGTGATGGAAAAAAGTTTTTTTTACTTTAAAAGTCGCTTTTTGATTGTAGAGCCTCCAAAGCTTGGAAACGTTTAAATTACTACTCAAATATTGCCGACTACTTGATTTCGAACGACAATAATGGCTTTCCACTCCTTTCAAACTGTCCAGAAATTTTCTCATGGCCACTCGCTTTTCTTCATATTTTTTGCTTACGCGATCGCCAACACGATTTTCTTTGGGCAATAGCCCAGTTTCAAGATATCGCCTGGCAATTGTTTGGACGCAATCCTTAGAGATATTAAGAATGTTCAAAAACGTTTTTTGGCAAACTTGTATTTCAAATTTTTGGCAACCGGACTTTTTCACAAAATACTTAACACTTACACCTTTTCGGCTGTTACCTACTTTTATATATCTATCGCGCTTTGGTTGTGAACATTTACAAAATTTTAACATGTACGCATCTTGCTCCTTCTTGGTTTTCCCCTGATAAAAGTTTTGATGAAAGTCATAAACATCTCGGCTGGTTAATCTTATATATTTTTATGTTTTTCCATTGTAACCGCAGGTAGGATAGACTGGCAAACTTTTGGCGGAACGCCTAAAGTAGCAAAACAATTATCTTTAATACCCTGTCAATCTTGCAAAAAAAAAACATAAAATACCTTTTGCGTTTTAGTATGTTTTTTTTCCACTGAGATCTGTCACTAATATTTCTTCTGCATTTACCTCGTTCTGCGGGGATTTTTTTGCTCCATATTAAAAATAACTGATTAGTTTTATAGATTATAATTCCAATAAAAATACCTTAAAAGTTAGTTAAAAACAAAGAATTTGGTAAGAATATCCCACAATAACGCTGTTATAACCTATACAAATCCAAATAATCTACAAAAATATAAAACGGGTGATACAAGCAGGCACGTGTTTCATGTTTTCGACTTCTGATTGGTCGCGCGGATAACGCGCGTTTTGAAACTACACATCAGGTGGATAAGGCAAGTTTTGCGATAACAGCAATATTTTGCCGTTGAATTTTAATAAGATAAGGCAAGTTTTGGTGAATATTATTAAGGTAGAAGGAGCATATCAACCTAAAGAGAATATTGCCATATTTACCACATTTTTCGTAAAATTTGGATAAGACGAGTTTTGCTATGAGACGCCTAACGGAAGTAGGTGTTAGCATGTATCCCAAAGAACCTGTTGTGGGTGTCCCGAAAAATACGAACAAACTTAGGGCAGTAGTGAATATCAGAGAAATTGTTTTTGTTTATCAACCATAAAAACAATGAGCAAAAAAAACTATTTACGATACTTACTTCATATTATTTTACTTAATAACTACTTATTTATTTGTAGTTTTGCTTTAATGGTTTACTATAGGAATTTTTACAATTTTCTTCAATAAAAATTAGGTCACACAATAGTGCTAAGTAACTCGAAAACCCTTTAAAATCAGCTAGCTTCCACATGGGCATAACTTGTCATTATCCATCTTAACAAAACTGTTGCAATATGTATTTAATAAAATATTTTGTTTATAAAAAATTAAGCACATTTTCATTTTTTCTTATGTTTCCCATATCCACATATTATTAGCTTTCAAACTCAATTCTATTTATTCATGCTAATATACATTAATTATGCCTACATACGTCGAAAGAAAGAAAAGGATATAACGTAACATATGTCAATATTACAATTAAATTAAATTAACACTAATTAGACTGAATTACAGTATAGATACCCTTTAAATATATACACCTAAAAATTTAAAACGCAATACACTCGCTAATTAATTCAATGAGCAATCACATAATTTAAAAAGCTCATCAGTACCGTAAAAGGGACCAGATACTAAAATGCTTTTAATAGTATTCTTTAATTTACCTTGAGGAATATCTCTGATATCTACCGGCAGATAAATAAAAAATGTCACACCCTGATATTCAATCAATCAATCAATGCTTTATTGTCAAGAAATTGTTACAATTTGTAGACAAAGCTGTAAAACAAAAAAGACACAAAAGTGCAAACAAACAAAACACAATCAAAAAAAAGAAAAACAAAACAAAATTTTAAAAAAATATAAATAAATAAATAGAATAGATTATCTACAATATATACAGATTAATACAATTTAGAAATTGTAAGTAGTCAAAAATATTATTATAAAATATACAATTTAATGTATACAATGTCAAAAAAAAAAATCATTAAAAAATCTCTCTACGTTAAAAAAAAATGTAAAAAATGTTTAAAAAAGTAAAAAATTATAAAAAATTTAAAATAGCTACAAAAAGCAGTATACCTAAACATGTACAGATAGTAAAAATACATAATCTGCTAGTGCGAAATTTCAAATCAATGATTACAAAAAAAAATCGTTAACTGTGTAAAAAGCTCTTTCCAGTAAGAATGCTTTTAATGCTTTACGAAATGCAAAAAAAGATGTGATGGATTTAATTTCCAATGGCAGATGATTGTGCATTTTTTTTGCATTATATAATATGGAACTTTTGACCAACTCTGAATGTGGGGTAGGCAGGTATAGATCATGTTCCGTGTATCTAAGTAGATAACTATGAGAAGGCCTATCAGATGCTGAGCCGTGTTTGCGTATTAGACAAAGGGACTCAAATATGAATAAAGATGGAAAAGTTAATATTTGAAATTTTTTGAAGAAATGCTGGCAATGACTTCTGTATTTAAGTCTCAGTGTATAACGTAAAGCTCTCTTTTGTAGTCTAAAAATACGATCAAATTGAGTTGCACTACATGTACCCCAGAATGGAAGGGCGTATCGAAGGTGCGATTCAAAAAGGGCAAAATAAACTGTTCTAGAAGTAGACAGGCTAAGCTCCTTAGAAATTGATCTTAACGCAAAACAAGCGGAACTTAATTTTCTTAATAAAAAGTCAATATGTGTGTCCCATTTTAACGAGTTGTCAACAGTTAGCCCTAAAAACTTTACAGAATCAACTTCGTCAATTGTTGCATTACCAAGTACAAAAGATTGCAAGGTATTCTTATAGGACAACATTTTAGTTTTGGATATGTTGAGATAAAGGAGATTAGAGTCGCACCATGATTTGATAGTAGTTAAGTCACTTGATACGGTTCTATGAAGTTTAGAAATATCCGGATCACTCCAGGTAAAACTAGTATCATCAGCAAATAGACAGACTTTACCGTTAATATTTAGATTAGCAATGTCATTGATGAAGATAAAAAACAAAATAGGGCCAAGTACGGAACCTTGAGGCACTCCACTTTGTATTGGCTTGCAAGAAGACATAGTCGAATCAATTCTCACAGCTTGACTTCTGTTACTGAGATACGACTTAAACCATTCAAAAGGCGCTCCTCTGAACCCGTAATATTGCAACTTTTTTAATAAGATGTCATGATTAACACAATCAAAGGCTTTAGAAAAATCACAGAAAATTGTTGCTGTAGGGTGTTGGTTGTTTAAGCTAGAGTATACATTATTAAAAAAAGAAAACATAGCATCATTTGTGCATTTGTTATTTAAAAATCCAAATTGATGGGAAGTAAGTATTTTATATTTTAGCAAAAATGATTGAAGTCTTTTTTTAACCAATCTTTCAATAATTTTTGAAAGTGTGGGAAGAAGAGCAATAGAGCGATAGTTGGAAGACTGATCTTTGTCTCCTCCTCTATGTAGTGGAATTATTATCGCCAACTTAAGGCAGTTAGGAAAAACACCTTTTTGAAAACACTGATTAATTAGAGTAATAAGATGACATAATGTACATTCGGGCAGATTTGAAAACATTTTGAGAGTAATTCCATCAATACCAGAAGAGCCTTTGTTTTTGATTTCCCTAATTGAACTGCAAAGCTCTGGTAACACTACGGGCGTAAAGAAGAAGCTGTGGAAATTCTCATTTGCAATGGGAAAATATGAAAGTGGATCATGGGAAGGAGTTATGGTACTCATTAAATTATTTGCCACATTTACAAAATAATCATTAAGGTTTTCAGATGAAGTGGAGATAGTATTCGACAAAGAAGGCTTATTTCTCAAAGCATTAACAATCGACCATGTTTCCTTAGCCACATTTTTAGATTTAGCCAGTCTCCTATTATAGTAAATATCCTTGGCGGCTTTTAAGGTTCTCTGATAAATCTTTTTGTAAAGTCTTACGTACTCATGAAAAAAAGCGCTGTCTGAAAACTTCTTAAGATGAGATAATAAGCGCATGTTCTTAGCAGATGTACGCAAGCCTTGGGTAGACCAGGGGTTATGTTGCTTCTTTTTAAGAGGTCTCAAAGGAAAGCACTTGTGAGAAAGACTAGATAGCGTTTTTACAAATCTAGAGAATTCTGAATCAACGTCGTCAGAGAGAATATTCCAGTCAGTTGATTGACAAAGGTGCCTAAAATGTAAAAAATTTTTATCCGAGAAAATACGGCCTAATTTGCGTGGAACATTTTTACTTTTAGATTTAGTTATGGAAAACTTTGTTAACATTGCTTCATGGTCTGAGAAACCTGGGCTTAAGACAGTACAATCGACGAAATCTGGCTCAAAGGAAGATACGACATAATCTATTGTACTAGAGCTGGTTTTAGTTATTCTGGTAGGTGATTTAATGTGCATGATTAAGCCAAAAGAGTCGAAAATGGACTGGAGAGATTCTTGAGCAGCACACACACTGGAAAAATCAATGTTTAGGTCGCCACATAAAATGAGTTTGCTTTTTAATGGCAGAGACTCAAGCAAGCTTAGTAATTTTTGGAAAAAAACATTTACGTCAGCATCAGGTGTTCTGTAAATACAAACAACGTAAAGATCAAAATTATTATTGTAGACAATGGAAAACTCAAATATTTTTTCGGAAACTAAATTATCGAACTTGGTTACCATTGAAAAGTCGTTGCCAGTAGATAATATCACAGTACCTCTATGAGTTAGATTTGTTCTATCAAATCTGGCAACTGTAGTGTAATTATCCATCACCACAGGCTCACCAACATGCAACCAATGTTCAGTTATGGCAACGATTTCTGGAAAATGAAGCTCTTCCAGTAAAAGAAATAAATCATTAGTTTTATGTCTTAAGGACTGAATATTTACAGAGAAAATACTAAGCTTGGCATTGTCCAGTATTTTAGAGGGTGCTTGATCCTCTGTTCGCGTCAAGTCATTTAAAAAATTTTATTCCTGGCGGGAGATCCACCAGAATAATAATTGCTATGACTCTCTCTGATTTTTTGAAGGCGTAGCAGCTTTTCTGATGAGAAGAAGGACCTGAAGGCTGACAGATCTGCTTCAGCTTCAGTTGGACCAATACCATAGGCATCATGGTAGCGAAAGTAGAGCCTCTGCAAAGAGTCCACGTCACCAGGAAGTCCCTCTGATGCAAGTGCCAATCGGATGCTGGTGTTGGTATGTCCTTCAAAACACACACTGGAGGGTTGATCATGCAGATAGGCAAGGAATAGCCTAAGAGGTTTTAAGATGGAAGGGTCTCTCAGTCTGGCCAATAAATAGCGACCATCAGTCGCATCTGAGTCTCTTGATAACCGCACTATTGGTGGAGTCAACGGGTCCATATTATTTGCTGTTTTATTCGCCACTGAATTATTATCGATGACAAAATCAACCTCTAATAATTCTGTTGCAAGGGACTTAGAGGCAGCAATGGCCTCCCTATCAGAACTAATTTTCAAAGATTGAACCTCTCTGGATATTGTAGCAGATGTTGATGAAACTGAGCGATGTGGTCAAAAAATAACTTAAGAGCGCTTTAAGAGCCGGCATGTTGAAATTAGATTGTGTTTTTATCTGGTATTGGGGTTATGAGCACCGTTAGGCATTGCCAACCTGTTTTTTTCTTTCTTATTTTATAACAATAAATGAGTCAAAGATATACTGACGGAGTGATTAGTATTCCTAAATTCGTAAAGATGCGAGAAGCTTGCGCACCGTTCTCTGATATTAATAAAACTTGTGATAAAATGGAATGGAAGAAGACATAGGCTATTTTTAACACTGATAAGCTCACCCAAAACTAAAGGTTCAATGCATATGCTAGAACCAAACTTCTTAGCTACATAATCTATGTGAACGTCCAATTAAGGTTAGTGGGTTAAGATAAACATTCAGGAACCAAACAGTGAGTTTCCTTATTTGTGGTATTCAGATCACGTAAAGAGAAAACTAAGTTTTGTCCTGATTAAGCAGCAGTTGATTTGCGCCAAACCAAGCCTTGGTATCAGACTCTACCCTCCAGAATCAAGATTGCATTATTGAAGGAGTCATTATCAGAAAGGGTAATATCGTCAGCAAATAAAGTAAAAGCAGCTATTAAGGTAGAGAAAAGTAGGTCGTTGATGAATAAAATAAACAAAATAGGACCCAAAGCTGAACCTTGTGAGGCTCGTTCGTGCACTTCCCTCTCCTAAGAGGTGCTCTGTCCTATCTATCAGGTAGTCACATGTGACCTATTTTCTAAGTAGCATTAAAAAAAATAGCAATAAGATTCAAACTGTAGTTTTGAAGTTTATTGATCAAGAGCTCATGGTTCACACCATCAAAATTTAATAGCTGACAACATCGTTTTTATCACCTTTTTTAAATATTGGTAATACCAGAGCCTTTTTTTAAGATATCAGTAATATATACCGGGTGGTGCGTCGCTGAGCGGAACATAGGAAATCCCATGTAAATTTTAAGGGGGTCAATTATTGGCTTTCCTGTACATTTTACAGAAAAACTGTAAGATAACTTTTTGAAGAGACCAATCTGGCAAACCCTGGTGCAAAGTTTCAAAAAATTTTAATAAGCGAATCTTGAATTATTCAATTAAATATAATTGCAACATTACCAAATTTTCAGTTCAGGTAAAACCAGACACCAGCCACCAGAAAACAATTTGTTATAAGGCTTTGTCAAATCTGACGTACAGGCGAATACAAGAAATGTTTTCTTTTACGGAATGGGCTTGGTGGGGAAATAAACTGAAAACATTTCAGATACTGCTCTAAAACTGTTTCCCGCATAATGCCACTTAATTATGGCTATTTTTTCGTCGATTAAATAATTCATAGTTGAATTTTTCAAGTTAAAATTAAATAATTCAAGATTCGCTTATTAAAATTTTTCGAAACTGCACAAGGGTTTGCCAAATTAGTCTCTTCAAAAAGTTATCTTATATTTTTTCTATAAAATGTACAGGGAAACCAATAATTCACCCCCTTAAAATGTACATGGGTTTTCCTATGTTCCGCTCGGCGACGCACCACCCGGTAGATATCAAAGCTAGATTTATTTTTGAGAGCATTAAATACGTTCCTCATTCCGATAAATAAAATTTTTGGAAAATGAATGATTCAGTATGGAAAATTATATTTTTAAGGTTATATAAGGGGTCAGAGTTTGATAATTGGCAAATAAGATTTTGTACTATCTGGATAAAAAATTGGTTAGAAGTGTCTGGCGGTAAAACTCAGGGAATTGGATCGTGACTTACAGCATTTCTGGTTTTATTTATAATATTCCACAACAAGAGCTATTTGTGATAGACGTGATTTGAGGGGATATGGAATGTCTTTTTAGAAAAAGGTTTTAGATATGCACATTCTAATGCCTCATTAAAAATGATAAATTTCTGATTTATATCTTCAGTAAGTAGTCAAAGGATATATCTTCTACTAGGTTATAAAAACTAAACTTGCCCTGTTAAGTTATACATCTATATGTCCTGTCCGTTGATTCCCTGACATTACTTATGAATCCAAAGCTGTTCAGGAGATCCCAGAGCAAGGTGGTCTTAAAGAGAGATTTTCCATTCCAAGATGGCCAATAAAGTCGATCACCAGATTTCTATAGCTACCCCATTTACTCAATAGATTCTTAGGGGTCTCCAAAAAAGTGTCAAATGACGTGTTCTATAAAATATATATATTAAAGTTTGACAAATAAACATAAGACATTTCGATAACATTACAATTTAAAATAAAATCAGGTTATGCGCAAATATTTGCCTACAAATTTCTGTGTTCTCTGTATTGCTGCCTACATGAATTGTTGATACAGGTATAGTCTCTCAAGGTCATTTTCGATCTCATTTCTGTGATACAGACTATATCTATGTCTTTGTCTATCAGGAAAGCATCAGCAAAGTCGGTCTTATTTCTTAATAACCTGATATTTGCGTAAAGTAATAGAACCCCATGTAAATAACTCCTTTTTTCTGGATAACTTAGTCTCTCCTGCGAGAATCTGGCATTCCTAAGTTTTAAAACTTATTTTTATTATACCTTTTAGCCAGAAATCTGAGTTTAACACCAAGTTCTCTTTATCCATTGCTACACCTATTTTAAAAGAACTGATGCTATGTCTATTTGCAGTTTGTGTTTTTCCTATGGTACTCTTTTCAACTCCCATTACCTGCCATGAAGTCGTCTATATTCTCCTTTACAGAATCGGCTAACAATTTGGAGACAAAAGGCAGATTGTCTCCATATTGTTGGAGGGACAATTATTAGGTTAACTGCATTGCCGCGTTGACTTTTCATTGGCCGAGAGATGCTATTACGATTAAAGCCCTGTTTCTTTTAAGATTTCCATTTATTCGAAGCGTCATTTGGTGTGGCGATTGGTAACTATTTTTCTCTGTCGTTAGGGCTAGATGGTGGACCAGCTTTTGCTAACTTCACGACGGTTGATATTTCGTTTCATTTACCGCCTTATAAAAATTACATTTTTTCACAGTTTTTTTTTGCAGAAATATGAATATAATCTTTTTTCTTAAAAGAGCATTGTTTTCTTCCAACACTCGATTCTTAATTTTAAGTTCATCAACTAGGATCCTCAAATAGGCTAATTTGGCGTGCTATTCGGGTGATGCCAAGACAGCATCTTTAGCATAGCAGCTTTCGATGTCTCTTCCTCGGCCGCCATCTTAAATAAGATAAAAACATTTTGTACAAAAACTAATATTTTTTTTAATTCACAGTAACTAGTATTATTATTTTATAAGACTTTCTTCTAATAAAATAATTATAAAGTGACCGAACTACTACTGTAACTGGCAATACTGTAAAAATTCATAAAACACCACTTTTTGAATTAATCTATTACCTAAAATTTTCAAAATAATTACTTTAATGATCTGACCTCTCAATAATTTAAAAAGCGCATTTAAAATTTCATTTTAAAAAATCCAAAGATCTACATTATACGAACTCATTGGCCCGTTTGCGACATCGGTTGTCGGAAACCGATAGGAAGAGAAGCGTGGAAAATTTATGCCCGGCCGCCCTTTTATACGGACCGTGTGCGGTGACAAGAGGACCCGGGATTGTCACTCCCGTGGGACATAAAATTCCGAGAAACTGATGGCAAGTTCCCGGAGATTATGAAAGAGGCTAAAAGTCAAAGGCAACGGCAAGTTTATGGCGAAGCAATATCGGGAAAACGAGAGGAAGCAGGCTGACAGTAAGATAAAACGGGGTCACTTTTTTTCTTCTTAATGGCTTTGGACCATTTGAAAATATTTATAATCGGAGATAGCGGTTATTGTGTTATTATTAATACTATTGGAAATTGAGTTATCTCTTTTCCTGAGAGTTATCCGCCTGTGAAATTAGGCTTGAGCAAAACTTAGACTTGCGATCTCTGGCTTTTTGTTTGTACATTTTCTTAGACTTTGCCATAAGGTTTTTTATTAGTTAAAACATTTTCTAACTTGTAATTTGGTTAAGATTATTAAAAAACGATATTACTTCGTACAGTAAATTACCATTTTCTGGAGATAATTATAAAAAGATTTTGTGTAATATCATTTTCAGATACCCACAATATTGTGAATATCCGCAATTAAATAATGATGTAGTTTCCGATATTAGGTTAAATTTAGATTATGGTATATCTGGTTGTGCTGATCGATCTAAGACGCCAGAATGTATTGGATGTGCTTAGTTTGTTCCCTTTGAAAAGACTTTTAAATTTAATGATAATGCTAGTTAATTTACCGTTGAAATTTATATAATAGTGCTGGAAATTATTTTATCACAACACTGGAACTCCAATATATACATCGTATATCTGATACTATATCATCCCTTATGGCAATAAGTAATCGGAAAAATATATATAAAAATCTATTAATTTTTAAAAATAACCATATATTAACCATTATTTAAGATGATAGAGTCGAAATTTGTTTAGACTTAAAGACATTGTAGTATTTACGGTAATGAACAGGTAGACAAAATCGCTAAAAATGTAGTTAGTTGTGATAACATAGTAACTGACTTACAATTATATGACCCATATCCTTCCTTCCTTCCTTTGTTACACTGGTTTCTTCCGAACTAGCTGTTTTTGCTCTTCGCGGTCTTCTCAGTTGCAACTGCGTGCTATGGTACTTTGATCTCCTATATTTTTCCTTTTCTCTGTAGCATCTGGGTGCTGAGGTTGGATTAAAGGATTTTTAACTTGTTTCAGGATAGGAAAGAGTAATTTGGCTTCGGGGAAAGGTTGACAGTTATCTTTGGGCGGTGCCAGAGCCTGAGCCCCACTCCTCGCAGAGAAAACAAAGCCTGAATGAGTCGGGCGGAGGACTGAGCGATCTCAGTCCTTTGGTTTCAACTTAGATACTAAAAGAACTGTTTTAGTCATATTTGAATTCGGCGGCTAATATCACATTACGCCTTTCCATGGCCGGTTTTTTCTTGGTCTCAGGAGAAATTCTCCTATTAGGGAGTTGTCTACACTTCTGACTTTTTTCTTGAACGTTAAATGTTATTTAATTATGTATTCTTGAATTGTGTCAATATTCCTTACGAAGAAGGGTGCATTTGTAAATATCCTCAAACACTTTTTCTGAAACACCTGAAGCTTTCTGATGTTCGTCTTCGTGGTATTCCAGAAAATGTTCGAGGCGTAAAGTAGGTTAAACCGTAGAACCTGTTTATAGACCATTAATTTAGTAGTCAAAGAGAGCTTACTGCTCCTGCAGAGAAAGGAGTAGAGCGCATGAATGGTTCCATTGCATGAATTAATTTGCTTAATAATGTGCGTGTTGAAGTTATTCTTTTTGTCGAAATGTACTCCTAGGTACTTTATGTCATCTTTCCAGGGGACCAGCGTGCCCGAAATTGCCAAATTTGGGATGTTGCAGTCATGCTTTTTTGTTATTTATGGACACAAGTGTCGTCCGCGAATAATGCGACTCGCGAATAGTTTGTGCTTTTTGGAATGTCCGCTTGGTATATGTTGAATAAAATTGGTGCGAGCGGGGAGCCTAGGGAAACTCCCGCTCTCATGCTGTTAAAGGAGGTGATAGTTTCATTTATTCTAACAGTAAATTCCCTGTCTTTCAGGAAATTTTTAATAACTTTAGTGAACCTTGCGGACACCCCAAATTTCTGCAACTTATAGATCAAACCGTCATGTCACACTCTATCGAAGGCCTTTTTTTCCAGTGTTTTTTTCCCAGTGATGGCAGCAGACTAATGAGTCTGTAACTTTCTGGTTTTTGAATGTTTTTACCCTGTTTAGGTTTTACTACCACAATTGCTTCTGTCCATATTCAATTATCAAAAGAAATATTTCTTTTTGAAGCATTTCTTATCGTAATTATGTAATTATGCAAGCCAAAGTAAGTAAAGTGTATTCAAATAAGTACACTCGTACTTTTGCTAAACTTAATTCCAAACCGTTTATCTTTTTTGAATGATAATTGGACATGGTAATGTTAAGTCCATTCTCAAAGAAGTGGGACTTACAGAAGACGACTCATGCGATTGCAATGATAGAATTGATGATTTAGAGCACTAGTTTTTTTTATTGCGATTACAATGCAAATGCTTCTAGGTTTTTATTATCTGACTGAGCAAAATACTATTTATTACCAATCAATATAGAATCCCTAATCTTTATGATAATCCAGGATAGTTACAATTATAGAATAATTATTAATTTTTATTAAAATGTGTGAAAGGAAGTTCGCCTAGGAAGACTATGGCGTGAAGTGTATGATCATGTGAAGTATGTGAAATATTTTATTTTTTGAATGAGTAGTTTTTAGATTTTAGGAATTCGTTGTAGTTAATTGTAGTGGCTGTATGCGGAATGTGCAAAGCCAATCAAACGAGAAAAAAAAGAAAATATTTATAGCATACATATTTGTATTGACTTATTTTTCATTAAGACCTTTAAATCAGGATCTTATCCAACGAAGAAAGTATGACTCTCCACATTTTTCCGGCAGGGTTGCAACAAAAATGTGAAAGTTGCAAAAAAATAGAGGGGAACTTCTTAAAACTCGACTGTCGTGGATACCCAACAAAGATATCACGAACTCTTCTTCTGTGATCACACACAACTTAAGCCTGAAGCATAAGGATTGTATGTTCTGTTTTATAGATTCATTTAAATTTCTTAGTTGACAAAAATATATATAACAAAAAATTAAAATGTATATATATATTTTAATTTTTTGTTATCTGTTTCAGGAACCTCCGTATATATCTTATGTCGTACTTATTACCTGAATCGAATAAAAATGTTTTCTGTTTAGATAAGAGTCAGGATCAACAATATATTTAAGTGGGGTTACTTTTTCTGAATCTTCTTCTTGCCATTTATAGTACTCAGAATTAGCAAATCGATTTGCTAATTCTTGTTTCTGACATTTCACGGGTTAGATGAAAATGCTCTATATATTGGATATCACTAAAGTGTGGTACAACTTCTTCAAAATAATACATTGCTTTTAGGAATATATATAAGTTCTCACAACTCTTCCATATCCTCATCGCTAGAGGATAAGTGGTCGGACATAATGGATGAAAGAAAATATCTATCTAAAAATAATTTAGCAGATAATTAAAGTCATTGTTAAAAAAATAAATGAACTTACTAATTCTATCGATTTATAATAACCTATATTTTTTCTTTATACTTCAAAATCAAAATGAACTAAGCTAAGAAATAAGAATCAAGAAAAACACTTTAATATCAGGTTGGTATGGATCAATTTATTCAAACAGCTGATAAGAATGTTACATATTGCGCACGAACAGAGGGTAATACCATAATACCATCAAAAATCCGGAGAACTGATGGTGATGCTGAGTATAGCTATCCATACAAAAAGAGAACTTAATTTATTTGAACGTATTTTTAATTAGGGATTTTTCCATTTTTTTTTAATAAAATTTAACACAATGCAAGAGCAGTGTTTCAACTTAAATTTTAAAATTTAATAGCGATTTTTCCAATTTTACTTCTGTAGGTAACAAATTAAAAAGATGACTTCCAGAATACAAAGGAGATTCTTTATTAAATTGATGAGTATGCTTAGTGAGAAGTAAATTGTTTTTATCCCGAGTATTGTGCAGATGTCGATCACCCAATGTAATCAATTTACTTTTATTTTAAAATACAATTTGAAGAACCTTTAAAATATAAATATCCGCCACTGTTAAAATCTTTTTCTTCTTAAAGATTTTTAGACAAAACTGTCTGAATGGTATATTAAATAAAATCCTAATTATACATCTTTGAATCATAAACACTCTCTCTACATCCATAGCCCTACACCATAATACTATGCAGTAACCCAATACACTGTAAACATAGTACACATTCATCAGTTCTTTGATATCAAGTGAACTTTTTAGTTGATTTATAAGATAAACACTTTTAGTTAATTTTTAACATAGAATATTAATATGTATTGACCAGTCCAAGTGTTAATCAATCATTATGTTTAAAAATCTGAATGATTCTGAAGCCGACAGAAAGTTGCCTTCAAAACTAAAAACAAATTTATTTGGTTTTCTATTTTTATTATATATTTCAACCATATCAGTTTTCGAATGATTAAGCATTAGTTTATTCGATTTACACTAATTATTAATTTTAATTAGACATGACTAAACTTTGCATTGTACATTTATCGAATCTGGATCCGAAATAACAGCTGTTGTCTCATCACAAAAAATAAAGAGCTTCGCACTTTTAATAAATTCTGCTAAGTCATTAATAAAAACTGTAAAAATAAGCGGCTCAAGTACACTACCCTGTAGTGTACCCAGGTTCATTACAAGATCTGCACATTGTTCATTTCCTATCCCTACATTAAACTGCCTATCGGTTAAAAATGAATGAAACATTAAATTAATATTTCCTTAAACCTCCTTTCCTCTAACTGATCGACAAATGTTGGGTCCAGTGAATTAAAGGTTTGCGAGATTTTAAATAGCAATACAACTAAATGTTCATTTCTGTCAACGTACTCAAAAATATGCTGTAAGCACTCTCTATAGATAAGCCTCTGCGAAAGCTGTATTGATTAGACCAAAAAACGCTATTCGCATTAAGAAAATAAGTCGTTCTATCATGAATCACTTTTTCAAAAATTTTTGAGAACACACTGAGAAGAGAAATAGGTCTATAGTTTTTTATGTTGCTTTGTTCGCCATTTTTAAAGATTGGAACGACTCCTAATCTTTGTAACTGCTTTGAAATAAGCCCTTTTCTACCAAGTTATGGATAATTATAGACATTATTGTTAAAAGTTCATCAACACATGCTTTAACAAGAGATACTGAAATGTTCCAGTAGACTTTTTGTTAGGTAGAGATTTTATAATATTTTTGCGATTTCTAGAGGAGTAGTAGGCATAAAAGACATTGAGTTACATGTGGTGAGCATTAATATAAATCTGTAGTTTATCCTTTACATCTACAGAAAGATATTTACCAAATTCATCCGCAATCTCCTTATTATTTGTTAATGTTTTTTCCAATATTTTTATCTTACTTATTAAGAAGCTCCCAGCTTTCTTTAGTTTTATTTTTAGAATCATTTATTAATTTATTGTTTACCTTTATTTTTTCACTCCTTATATTATATCAAATTTTTCGTTTAAGTTTGTTGTATTTTGCATGAACGCTGATATTACTCGTTTTTTTTCTTAACCAATTAAGATTTGCTAGTTCTTCCCTTGGTTTTAGTAGTCCATTGGTAAAATTTATTTTGTACATTAATTTTCGTTTTTTCCCTTGTTTAAGTGGAAAAAATACATTAAAATAGCTCAGTAGTGTATTAAAAAAAAGATGATATTAAGTTAGTTTTATCAGTTTTATTAAGCAAGTCATTTACAAAAGAACCGAGGATTAGTTTAAAATCTTTCATAGTTCTCCTAAAATTCCTAAATAAAAAGAGGATAGCAGAATCCGGATTAACGGGTTCCATATTAAAACTTATTAACCGGCCATAGTGATCTAAAAATCCTGGTTCAAAATTAATGGAGTCAACAATTTCATTATTGGTAACAACATAATCGATTATTGATGAAACAGATTTGTTATTAATTATACATTCACAAGTGGGCTGATTTATTAAAGAATTTAAATTTAATGAAGAAAAAATATCAAACAATATTTTTTTAGATGGTGTTTCTTCTAAAGCATTAATATTAAAATCTCCGCATTAAATTATGTTTTTTGAAAATTGTAATGCTTTACTGAATACACTGATAACATTTCAAGGAAAAAATTAAAAGATGGTGGACGATAAATATTTAAAATAACATAGTTATTTATTTCATTCCAAAATATTTTTCCAAAACTGATAAATTATTCAATGTTTATAGCACTTTTGTTTTTCCCACATACATATCAGATACAAAAATTACTGAGCCACCATACTCAATCTTATCTCTACAAAGAGCACTTACCAACGGCACTTACTTAGAGCACTGACAAAGTGAAGACCAACTGCTTCACTTTGTAAGTGCTCAGTAAAACATAAAAATATAGGTCTTTTCGGGAAGCTATTACAACATCTCAATAGGATTTATCTTGTTACTCAAAGATTGAACATTTAAATGCATACCAATAGCACTAGACTGCTCTATAAAAAATAGAGAAAGTATCTTGATTCATAACATTAGACTCTCGCAAAAACCTGGAGATAAAAAATTATAATTATAAGGTAATGAAAGGTTGTCTTTGTTGTTGCCAAGACTAAATCCAGAGTTTAATACGGTATATACTTGAGGTTCCAAATGCTATGTAATATAATACTATTCGACAGTTAGTGTTGACCTTTATGGGTTAATTACTGTAATTTTATTCAGATCTTCCACCTCAACCTGTGAGTTTCTATTGAGTGTTATATTTTGAGTGCAAGTACGTCCTGTAGTACTCTGCTTTCACAAAATCGTTGACATTCACTCAGATACTTTTAGTTTGGAAAGCTTGAGATCTCTAAAATTATTAATTTAAAAAAAAAATATATTATTACTATAGAATAAGTTTGCCCTTTCTATAAGTTTACCTAAATACTAATTTAATCTTTTTGTAAGCAGTTCATGTTTTGCAGCAAAAAATATTGGTATAGTCATAAAAATAATATTTGTGTTAAAACAATTTTTAATTTTACTAGAGATAAATTTGGAAGATGGTTTTTGATTGAAGTCCAGGTCATTTTTTCCAGCCAATACGAATACATAATCTTGAATATTAAAATTTTTTACCTGCTTTTCGATATACTCCATTACTGCTTGAAGGGATGCACCGGATCTGATCATAGCCTCCAAATGATAATACTCCAGATGATGATTTCTGACCAACTTGTCGCGTAGATATTTTCCAAGCTCTTCACTAAGAATTAATATACGTTTTCGTAATACAACTCTTATATTTAATTTATTATTAGAGACGTAAGTAGTAGGCAAATTCAGTATTTGGATATCTAAGGCTGTTTTTTCTATCTTGGTATTTGCTGCACTATGCACCATTGCATGAACTATGAATCTTTCAAAACTTTTTTTGGGGACCTTAGTTTGAGTAACGATATCGTTAGTTTCTTGCAATTTCTCAGGTTTTTATCGTAAGAAGGTAAATCCTCCAGACTGTTAGTTTCGCAAGATATTTTTTTCCTTAGATGTTCTGTTGTTTGGCATAAGATATCACTTGACGATAGTCTTTCCGCCTGCATTTGCTGATGCTTGTTTAAGATATTGATTGTTCGAGTTCTCTGATCACATAAAAGTTTCAAAGTATGTTTTAGGTCCAATTTTTTTTTAACTCTGAAAGTTCCAGTTCTAAAAATAATATGTTACTTTTCTGTTCAGCTGCGAGTTTAGTTAAATCATATTCAATCAATAAAGCCTCCGGAATAAAAAAAAACTTTATAGAATTTTTTTAGAAACTTTTAAGATTTTTTTAAAATAGGGTTATTTTTTAATTGAAATTAAAATTTACAAATTCATAGTTTTTCTTAATAAAGGTTGTTTAATAATACTTGTATAATTTCAAAATAATATTTTTGACATTTATTTCTTGTGTGAGACCACCACAATACCACTGTGGTCCGGCCGAAAGCAGCCCCATGAAGCTTGATTCGTCAAAACGGAATTTTGGATGGCGGCCATCTTAGGGTAACTTGACTTTAGGAAAATTTTACAGTAGTGATGTTAGTGACACTTTTGACGTTAACTTTTTTTATTTATATTTTGGAAAGGCGTCGCCTCGTGGGTCAAGGAAAATTTGTAGAAATTAATGGCTGTGTATTTACCGTAATTTCTAGTTACAAGTTATATTTTCTCTGGAATTAGAATGTAAAATTTGGAATGGGGTAAGTTTTCTAGACATATATACGTATTAATTTACCATTAATTATTCCTTAGTTCACCATCAAACACCATTCAACAAATTTTATTGATAAATATTCTTTTCTCTTCGAGAATAGAAAAGGCATTCTTACTAACGCTAGACTTTCAAAAGATAGCTAACTGATGAGTAACAAATTGTTGTTATACAAAACCAGTGGATAATAATAAAATCCATCATGACCAAGTTATCTAAATTGAGGTAACTTCTGAAAAATAGAGGAGTGTATATTGCTTCTTTAATATCTCTTTATAATGATGGAAAGTTTTAGTTTAAAGAAGAAAGTCTTAATAAAGTAACTAAAAAATTCATTACCTCTCAATTGCTATGAAAAATTCAGTCAAAGAATTTTAAAGTTTAAAGGTTCTCGGAGTAAAGACTCCAACCAAACATATTATGCATATTACTGTATTCATGATCAAGGGTTTTTAAAAAAACTCATAAAATGCCTATGTCCTACTTTTTTACACAACATACAGTTTAGGCAGAGGTTGTAAAAAATGTTATAATTAACTGCATTAAAGACTTGCCCTCAATTAGGATGCAGATCTGTGTAACTATTTGTAATCAAGATAGTACTAATATAGCCATAGCCAAGCTATAAAAGAGGTAACTATTAAGTACACTGAAAACAAGCCAATTCATGTAATGTGTAATAGTAATAGTAATGTGTCTTTTACTGTTCTGTCTTTTATTATTTCATGTAAAACTTGCCAACTTTTCCATCTTCAATTTTTTGACCCGAACCAATGCAATTGGTGTACATGGCCTATCTATAGGATTTTTATATTAATTATTGTTGATTTTTAGAGTTAGGTGGTAAGATTTGTAATCACTTACACCATTAAATATGATATAATTAGCTTTCCAATTGCAGTTCTTATCATATTGATATATGAGTATAGGATATAATAATTTAAATAGAATTTTGGGTCTTTCATACTCTTTGTTCTATTTAGTTAAAACTTTTGTTATTATTGAACTTATTATTTATTTATTACAGTTTTTGGTACACAAACAGAACGTGTCTCAGATTATTATTATTGTATTATAAATTAACAATGTTAATTATATATTGTATTAGAATCCTTGAAATCTAGCATTTTTATTTTCCAGATGATTAAATAATATATTTTTGTGTACATAAAACTATTTAGTTGTGTTTTATTTGTATACCTATAATTTAAATAGATATTACTGAAGAAATATTATTTTTTGTGTATGACAGTGGTGTATCAAATAACCCGAAGACATTTTTTGAAGTAGAGAAAATTGTTTTATGGTACGAAGGTTTTTTAATTCTTTTGTTTTCAAAAGTTAAATTTGCAGATTATCTTTTACACATATTTGCCCAATTTAGAAAACTACATTAAATTGCAGCTGGTCTCTTGGTTAAAATAGATTTAAATATGGGAAATATATTTCTTTTTATGCAAATTCTTTCTATATTTTTTGTAACATAAGAAATAAAATGTGAAAGAACAAGTATTCATGACAATCTGTTTTAATCGAGTAAAGTACCCTCGCAGGTTGTGACATTTAGTAGTTTTCTTAAGTTGGGCCCATCTTAGAATTCGAATTTCCCGCGCTTAAAAAATGGTGCTGAATTTGACTACACCATCTTTCAAATCTAATTGGTTAAAGAGGCTACCAATAGTTATGGCTTACAAATGTCAAAATTAGTTCGAATTATTGCACCTTTAGTAGAGGGCCAAAATTTCTTCGCGTTAACACGGCAACCCGCACTTCTCTATATATTTGTGTTCTGTGGCGGAAAGCAGATTACTAGTAGACTGTGTAGCGAGAGCAGTTTTGTTCATTTCTTTGTATTTTTCTCTTGTCTACAAGTGAAAATAAAAGTATATTATCAAAAACGACAAATTACTTTTGCCATTAGTCCTAACATAAGTTAATGTACATGAAGTGGTCCTTCCAGTAGCCGGATATATAGTAAAATATTTCGAAGTCAAGTCAAAAGTAGTGCTTTGTATGCCGCCATTATACCTGCGGCGTTCCTTGACGCGTCGATCGTCAGTCGATGAGATAGATGGTTGCTAAGGGCATTGGAGAATAAAAATAGAACTAGTAGCCCAGTGGGACAACAGTGTGAATTGGGTGAGCCAATTCCTTATAATTAACGATTAAACGACTTACCTTTTAGGATGTTCAATCGTAATTATACGATTTAAACCGATTCGGAACATTTGCCATTTGCTATTCCCTTGTTTTACGAGTATTCACTTATTTATTACGATTGCGGCGTATCAGAGTAGTTTATTAGTTTCATTTATGTGTGTGGTGTATTACAGATTCTCGAAGATTTTTCTTAAATTCTTAATGAAAGTGTAACAAATATTATACTTAAATGATGGCAAGCACGAACGAATTAAAACCTAGAAGAGGAGCTCTCAAGTGCAAAATGCACTATGAGCATTGGTGGTGCAAATAGATTATATCTAGAAGTAGTTACTGGAAATTTTAGAATTAGTAATAGTTTTAAACGCAATTCTGCCTGTGGAGATGATCAGGTTGCAATTAATAATCTTTGCATTTTGGGTTCTAGTTTGATCATAATTCTTATAAAACTGGTTGTTTTTACTTCTGGAGTTTTTCCTGATGCCTATTTTTAAGTCGGATTTTCAAGAGTCTATGAGTAATGATAGACCAATTAGTTTGAAGATTGAAGTACCTTTTCAAAAGTAATAGAACGGGTTCTAAAAGGGCGAATGTTGGGATTTATAAATAAATGTGTGCACATAGATAAATTTCAGTATGGGTAAAAAAATAGTAACACGCTAAGTGGTACGATGGATTTGGTAAATTATATAAATAACCAATTGGAAAATACAAAAAACTGGTAGCGCTTGTATTTATTTATTTAAAAAAGGCTTGAGGTGAGCGAGTTCCACAGGGTTCAGTACTTGTGCCACTCTTGTACTCACTTTATGTGCTCAGTCTTAGGGATGCTGGTTTGACTGGTCGATATTTTACATTTGCAGATGACACAGTTTTGATGACACAGTAAACTTGAAAGCCTGGAGCGTGTTGTTAATGAGATCTTGAGAACTATTCCAAATGGTTACTGAGCAATAAACTTAAAATTAATATTTAAAAAACACATTTCTTATTTAAAAAAAAATATAATTGTCTAGAGATCCGGTTATAAAAATAAATAATATTTCAATTAAAAGGATAACACACACTAAATATTTGGGGCTTATTATAGATGAAAACTTGAATTGGAGGGAATACATAATGCATTTAGCTAGTAAAATTGTTTCAATGCTAGCCGCTATCTACAGAGTTCGAGACTATTTAACATTTATGACCAAGATGTATGCTAACAGTTCCTTTTTCCTGTCGTATTCTAGATCCCTGCTCTGTTTGTGGGGTTCATGTGGTCAGGTACGTATCAATAAAATGCAGATATTGCAAAATAAGATTCTGAAGGTGTTATTTAAAATTCATTGGCGCACAAATACTGTGGAGCTATATAGGGGATTGGGTGTCTTAATGCTAAAAAAATTATTTATATTTGAACTGGGTAAATATATATGGGCAGGGTAAATATCTACTGTGCTAATAATATTAAGACTAATCCAGCTTATCAAGCCACAATAGCATATAATAGTTTTCTAGAAGTTATTAAACACATGAAGTCAATTCATTAGAAACATTCTCAGAAAAACTTTTAAATTATTTATTAGATAATATATCTTATGATTTATTATTCTCTAATTGATGCTTAGTTAAATAGTGATTGTAAAGATTTAATTGATTTTCTTTTTCTTTAAATATAATACTACATTTTAGTCTGGTTGAGATTACACACTGTAAATGTTATATATCCTTGGTATCAGTGTGTTTGCACGGTTTTGAGGATTTTTGGTATTATAAATTTATACAGAAATTGAAGCTAATAAAAAAAGATATTTCTCAAATAAGTGGCATAAATATTAGGGAAAGATTTTAGAGATTTGAATTAATTCTAGACTAGTATAGCGATATACAAATTTAAATCAAGTGCCGTATTACTGCGAAGAACGCAGATGCACTGTTAGATGCAGAGTATTTAGAGAGAAAAGCTTTTGAAGAACAATATAATAAGCATTGCAAAAGATTTATTGTCAAAACTAAAAATAAATGTTAGTCCACCTGCATCCTATCGTAATGTGGTTGGTCGTGCCTCTAGTACATAAGTGCTGCTAGTGAAAATTACAATCTTTTTGGACAAGGTAGTTCTTAATTGTTTGAGTCTTTAGAGCAAACTCTTTATGAAAAACACATAGATAGACAAATAGATAAGCGTAAGTCAAATATTACGTGGTTTTCTTGCCACTGAAAGTAATAAAAAAAGGAGTTTAGTAACTCCGGTCTATCAAGTTTGTAAAGGTCTCATTATATAGAAAGCTGTTCGGAATTTTGTACGTTTATCTATTTATGGCACATCTAAAAAAGTTAAAAAAGTTACAATTTTAATGCTATGACATTAAAATTTTGCGTAAATTGTTTGCGTTTTGGACACTATTCAAGGGTGTGCCGTAATACTACATGCAGAAAATGCCATAGGAAACACCATACATTGCTGCATGCAGAAAATGCAACTAATTGAAATAATTTCCCCTTTAATTACACTAACATGGAAAGTATTACCCTATCTGGCAATTTCGAGACTGTACCACAAATAGACACGGCACACAATTCTCCAGTGAGTTCTAACACAAACGTTTGTTCTGAGAGTGTTATAAATTATACTGTTTTGTTGTCCACTGCTTTTGTCAGTGTTTTTGATGATTTGAATAAAAAACAGCACACTATACGAATATTACTTGATTGCGGGGCTCAATCGAGCTTTAGTTCTAAGTACTGTGTGATAAAATCGTTACATTACAATTTTTCAGAAAATATTACTTGTTTTGTGTTGCCTGAAATTTCTGAAAATTTGCCAAATGTCAAGCTAGATGTTAGTACTTTAGAAGATTACTAAAGCTACTATTAGATATACCGGTAAAAACTTGCTAAAACTTGCTGATGCTACCTTTTCTTATTAGGAAAAATAGATATGGTTATTGGAGCTGACTTGTTTTGGCGCCTTATTTGTAACGGGCAACATGTACTTGGTAACAGTAAATCAGTTAAGCAAAAAACTAGGTTAGGATGGATTGTTTCTGGGCCGGTTAAAAATCCTTAATTAAAAGTGGTTTTCTGCAACTTTACCCCAAATGGTGAAATTAAAATTTAGTTGCAATTGTCTCAATTTTGCGAAGTTAAATAATATAGTATTTCAAAAGCACTATCCTAGGAAGAAATCCTGTCTGAAAATCACTTTACTGGTAATGTAAAAAGATTACCAAAAGATAGGTTAGTAGTTGTTCTTCCTCTAAAAGATTCGGCAAATAAGTTAGGCGAATCTTATAGGCTAAAAATAGATTTCTTAATTTAGAGCAAATTAGTCTTCAAAGAGATATTAAGTTTAAAGAGTTGTATTGTAACTTTATAAATGAGTATATAGACTTGAAGGAAATTAGTCCTGATATAAATCCAAAATAGATCGCATACTATCTTCCCCACCACGGTGTACTACGCGAGGATAGTTTATCTACTAAACTGTGCCTAGTTTTTGATGCTAGTGCTCTAAGTACATCCAGTTATTCTCTTAATCATGTAGTAATCAACGGTCCCATTTTACAGGAGTATCTTTTCTCCACTCTTTTAAAGATTTCGACAACTTCTATTAATGTTACTAATGACATCGAAAATATGTATAGGAATGTTTATGTTTCTGAAGATTATTTACCTTTACAATACATAGTTTGGAGAAATAATCCGGATGAAGCTTTTGAGATATAAGAATTATAAGCGGTGAGTTATAGGACAACAGCCGGATAATATCTGTCAATTCGGTGTTTATTTAACCTAGCGGCAGTAAATAAACCAAGTTTTTCTGATTTGGCTGCAATAATTAGTTCAGATTTCTACGTTGATGATCTTCTTGAACAGGTAGCGAAACTGCGCAGAACGTGTTACGCATAATATGCAATGTCATATCGAGTATTTTATAGCAATGTTGCTTTAATTTAAGAAAATTTGTATCAAATAGCAAGGAAGTTTTGAAAAAGACACCGGGTAGTGACGATAATGTTAAAAGCGTGAGTTTCAGCAAAATGAAAATTCCAAGACATTAGGGTTAGCTTGGAATCTTTCTTCTAATGAGTCCGTATCAAAGCGTAAAATTTTATTCAAACTCTTCCAGATTTTTGACCCCTTACGTCTTTTAAGTCCGTGTATAATTGTGAGAAAAATCCTTTTACCGATCCGATATCCGATTACTATGCCGAGGTTGAAGCACCGTCTATAGATTACAACTGTTGTACAACAGTTGTAATCGATAGACGGTGGTTGAAGTTATGTGCGGCTTTTGTTTTATCGAAATTAACAAGGCAGGTGATTAAATCTATGTGATTTAAATTCTATGAAGTAGTTCTATAGTCTGATTCCACAGTAGTACTAGGATAGTTAAAAACAAAACAAAGTAGATTGCAGTCTTTTACAAATAATGGTGTTACTCAAATTCAGCAGCTTACATCGACATTCAGTTGGAGCCACGTACCTACTAACTGTAACCCTGCGGACATTTTATCGCATGGTATCCCTCCTAATGAGTTACAAAACATATTTATCTGGTGGTCAGGTCCAATGTTCCTTTCATCCGATATATCTGAATGGCCTAAAGGCTCTAGTATTCTTATGAAGGACCTACCTAATATACGAAAAAATGATTGTACTTTTTTTTTCTTCAGACTATTGACTTTTCTTTACTTGACAGATTTTCATCATTACACAGACTTAAAAGAGTGGTTGAATACTTATTAAGATGGAAAAATAATACGTGAGACTGGTATACTTATATACTTATTTACTGGTACACTATATTAGGTGAGCTTAATTATGGATTACAAGTTCTTGTTAAGGTTTGTCAACAAAAACATTTTTTAAAGGAAATTACAAATCTTGAAAATAATGACCTTATTTCGAAAGACAGTAAGTGTCTATAAATCCTTTTATAGACACTTCTGGAGTCTTGCGGGTAGGCGGTCGAATTCGTCAACCTAATTTTAAATTTCAGAAGAAGCATCCTGCTATTTTACCGGAAAAGATAATCATATAAGACCAATTCTTCAGAGTGAGCATATTAGATGGTTTTTAGCCCATAAATGATAGATCACAAACTAATTAAACAAATAAATAAACAAATAACGCATAAATGCATACAATGTTTTAGATTTATTGCTAGTATCTCTCAACCAATGATGAGTGACTTGCTCAGTGAAAGGCTAAATTCTAGATAGCCCTTGTTTTATATTTTTATAGCCTATTAATGGATATGTATTTAAAAAAAAATATTTAGATTTAAAAAAATCTTGTATTTCACACACACAGTCACATTCAAGTTTTTATTTAGGTATATTTTTTAGAATATACCTTAATAAAAACTACGCCTATTTTACATTTATGATGACCGTTCTCCCAAGGTGTGATGCTATGAAAATGTCGGTATTTACAAACGGCACAATTTTTTACCATCGTAACAGTTCACAAAAATAGTCAAATGAGCCCTTTTTCAACCAAAAATGGAGGAAAAAACACAGAACCACCCCACAAAGCCGCTTCACAAGATGACATTTCACATATTACGGATGACCTTAAGCTTACGGTGTTGCCATTTCAAATTTTTTAGAAGCGGTTTTAGGAAGAAGAAGGTTAATTTTTCTTTTAAATAACTTATATCTATTTCGACTTTTTATTTTCAATACAAAATCCAAGACAAATAAGTTAAATTAACATCATTAAATGTCTTAATATCTAGCTAAAAATGTTTATATATAGTATTTTAGGTTAGATGTTAGAAATTGCTGATAATTGTGGTAGGTTTCTTGTTTTCACAAATAAGCTATATCTTATGTATATAACACAATAAGCCATTTGTATTTGTATCTGTTTTAATTCAGTCAATTTAAATAATTCAAAGAAACGTAATTTGGTTGTTAATGTGTCCCTTCGGTATATTTTAAATTACCTTCGACTGTAATGAATCTAGTTTACTGGATAATCTATTAATATGCCCCAGCACTATGAACATTTCAATTATACGACTACATTTAAATATCAAATGTAGAAATCACTTTTATAATATTTATTATTTTTCAGGAATGTCAAGTTCATTTATCCAGAGCTCTATATTATAGATTTATCCATCTATTCCTCGCCCATCGTTCGTTATTAATACTTCAACGGATCCCAGAGTCTGGAAACATAATTTAGCAGAAGCGAGAGGGAGGCAGGCGGCGGCGGGCGGTGGCGTCAAGCGTGATAAAGAGCGGCCCCCCCTCTGGGATCAAGGAAATTCAGCGGCGGAGGGTTTTCGAGACCCCCGACCGCCCCGGGGTAATTAAGTGAGAACTGCTGGCGACCGGAACGCCAGAAAGGGATAACCAGGATAACTGCCGCTTATCTTTGGGGATCACGGGCCTGTGTAAACAAAATAGTTGGGGTAGAATACTTGGGTGATTCTTTTTTTTATATCTCGGTTTGGGGTTGGGGTGGTATTAAGTAGTGTATGGATAGGCTTAGCTATGTATTCAATGTACGACAAGTACAAATGATTTATATACAATACGGAAGCTGAGAAACGATCTTTGATTTTAATTGCATGAGTTTGCAATTACTTTCATACTGATATATTATCCAATAGCTGTTCACCTACAAGTAGTGATACATACGGACAATTTAAATTCGACACAAGCATCATAGGAAAACATATACATATATACATATACATGTGTATAATTTAGCGTCAAATTAATAAAATAATATATGCATACAATACCAGCACCAAGAAAATAAAATCTCAATAAAATAATAATATTAGTGTGTTGTTTTAGCGACCCAGTCAAATTTTTTTAATTTTTAAGAGTTAACTTGGATAAGTGGTCAATTAAAATCCAAGCTCTTCATTTAATTGCGACAAATAGTCTTTTCCTAAATGGTTTAGTCCTTTACTTAAAGACTTAATTTGTAAAAAGAAGGCTGCACACAGGAAATATACGTCTACTCCCTCACCTGACTCTTATGCTCGGTTTTCGACCCTTAGATCTCGATGTAAAGTAGAACACGATCGTTGCTTTAGTGCTTAATATATTGGTAAAGTGGAGAGGCCAGTGGTGGATGATAGTCGTTATTTTTGGAGGTTTGTCAATGACAAAAGAAATTTTTTGGGCCAGGAAATGGCAGAGTCTAGGGAAGCAATTACTGATTTGTTTGTAAAGTTTTTTGCCACAGTTTACGACAACTCTACTTATCCCATTACTGATTCTCTTGAATTTGGTTCCCAGAATATTATTGTTGGACGCTTCACTCTCTCGGAGGTATTTTCTAAGATCCAGAAATTACCTAACAAGTTTATCTGTGGGCCAGGTAATATACCTAATGTCGTTTTAAAGAACTGTATTTATACAATTAGTAGGCCTCTCCAGATGATCTTTAATATGTCTTTACAGGACTCTACCTTCCCAGAAGCTTGGAAGCACAGTTTCATCATGCCGCTGGCAATAGGGGGGATATTGCCAATTATCGTGGAGTATGTATTCAAAACTCATTGGCCAAATTGTTTGATAGTTTAGTTTGCGGTCAGCTAATATGGCAATGCAAAGGAACCATTAGTGAAAAACAGTCAAGATTCTCTTCTGGGAAATCCACATCCAGCAGTTTGGTTCAATACGAGTGTGATCTGTTGGGGGCTTAGGAGAGGGGGGTTCAGACTGAACTCCAAGGCCTTCGACAGGATGAACTTTGGTCTCTTGCGGGCCAAGTTCGAAAGTGCTGGTTTTCATGACTCCCTCTTAAAATTGCTGACGAGTTTTCTAATAGGACGAACTCAGAGTGTGAAGGTGCATGGCTGTACTTCTGCACCTACTAATGTAGTCTCAGGGGTTCCTCAGGGATCTCACTGTGCCCCTCTGCTCTTCAATCTATTTGTGAATGATATTGTTAATATGATCAATCATAGTTCTGTAAGTATGTTTGCTGATGACCTGAAGCTCTACATGCAGATTAAGCAGGTGAATGATATAGCCAAACTTCAGGAAGACCTTGATGCTTTGTGTGAGTGATCAGTGATGAACAATTGAGGCCCAATATTTCCAAGTGTTGCTACATATCATTTCATAGAGGTTTGAAGAAATTCAATTCTATATATAGTATCCATCTCACTGGGTAGATCTAATCTTGAATTCTCTTCAGTAGTATAGTCTCCTCTATATCAGAATTCAATAGATATGATTGAGAGAGTGCAAGATGGAGTTTTACGGTGTGCTGCATTTAGAATGGGCATTAGTTTTGACAAGTACCATCGTGAGGACATGAGAGTAAGACTTAACCTGGATGCAATGGTCAAAAGACGTGTCAACGCTGATCTTTATTTTGCATATAAGCTGGTTAATGGCATGATTAATGCTTCTGACCTTCTTTCTAAAGTGGGTCTCAATCTTCCATATAGAACTCTACGCAATTTTGACCTTTACCGTGTTCCTATGCACAGAACTGAATATGGCCGTCATTCTCCTATCGATAGATCGATAGATCTCTGAGTGTCTTAAACGCTCATAACATTGAGTTATGTAGTAGTTCACTGTCCGTTTTTAAGAATAGCCTGAGCAGACTATGGCTGTTATGGTGTCAACTAATATATATATATATATATATATATATATATATATATATATATATATATATATATATATATATATATATATATATATATATATATTTATTTACATTGTATCAACTCACTAGGTTAAGTTATCTATTATGTAATAATCTATTTTGTACATTTATTTTGTAAAATGTGGATTCCCGTATTCCGATTTAATAAAATAAAATGGAACATCGCTGTTTCAAATGATTGCATTTTGTTTATTTGTTATTAAGGAATATGTACCTGTTGGTGCATAAGTAACAATGTACTTAACAATAATGAATAATAGTCTTCGTTAAAATTGGTGCTCAAAATATTCGCCCACGTGATAAAAACCATAGTTAGTTAGCATTTATAGCTATTGGTAGATAATTAAACAGTTTTTTACTGACATAAACTCCAGACTTCTATGTCAAAGTGTAATGAGGGATTGGCAGGTTAATCACGTACGAAGTCCGAGTATATGTTCTGCCTGGATAGAAAATCATTGAGCTATTTTCTGTGTATTCAAAATAAGATTAAGATTCCATAATAAAATTATATGGCAATGTAAGAATTTTACCTTTTATAAGGTATGGGCGATAGGATTGTTTAGGAGAGCGATTATAGATATGTCGCACTGCTCTTTTTTGCAAGATAAACACAGATTTAAATAGGATCATCTGAGATGTGATTCTACGAGAGCGAAATACACATTTCTTGCCAGTGCCGTACCAACCCAGTTTCTCATAGTGTGGACGACATAATATCCAGAACATACCTTACTACACAAATTACTAATATGGGTTTTAAACTTCATTTTACTCTTAATAAAAAGTCCCAAAACCTGCACTTATTTAAATCTGCTATACAGTAATTGTTTCCTATTGATATATTTTTGACACTATATTTAAAGTTTAAAAGATTAGTTTGGGATAGTTTAAGAGGTTAGCGTCACATTAATATTTTGACTTGTTTAAGGTATTCATTAATCATACCATATAACAAGGTGGAATCAGTTGAACAATTGTTGAATTTGGATACAGTTGAGCATGACTTAATTAAAGGTCAGGTATTTTTGTATATTCCTATGGAATCTTTACATATTAATTTAGAAGTTCATACATTTGAAATTAAAAATTATTTATTACATCTAAATATTAAGAAAGCTCATGGACCTGATGGGATTCCAGGTATCATCCTCAGGACGATCTCGGTTATTATAGCAGATTTTTAAGCCGCCTCTTCAATTATTTTTCCAAAAGTTTGGAAGTTTGGGAATTTAATCAGTATACCAAAACCTGATAAGCCTGCTGCTGATTCTAAATCCTTAGTGAATTGGAAGATGGGCTAATTTTCATAATAAATACCAATATGGTTTTATTAAAGCTCCTAGTACGGAAATGTCTGTTAAACAACTGATATTTCAAGGTAATTCTGTCACTTTCAGTTTTTATTTCCTTAATACATTATGTTCTGACATTGAATTTTGAATATTGACTTTTCAATGTTGGTTCGACCATGAGCACGGCAAGTCAGGCGAGATAGATGAGTTGATACATTACTAATTTAGATAGGGTTATTCTGACTGGTCACATCTTCTGTCCGCACATGGGTATTAATTGACGTTGATAGATGTCACTTTATGAATTTTTTTTTTCGCTGTGTGAGGTGTGAACATTAAAAAAATGTCATGTTGAAGTTATCGATTATAATTTTGGATTATATTTTACCATCCGCTAATGTAGTGTGATTTATTTGATCGTCAAAGTTTCGAGATTTTATGAGAGTATAGTGTTTTTAGAAAATTCTCTTTGGGAGGTCGATTTTTCGTAAATGAAAATATGATGTTCGACTTCATAACGTTTTAGTTATGTTCTCTTTTCGCCATGTAAAAAAAATCCGGTTAATTTAGGATAGGCCTATATTAGTTTCAATTGTATATAGGGATATTGTTTCGTGATGGATGTAATTTTATAGGATAAGCCTGCTAACCCCTTCATCCCCTGATCCGAACCCTTTCGTCTATAGAAAGATTACGTAAAATTGTAATAGTAAATTATTTTAAATCGTATATATAGAAAGTATAACAAATTAATAAATTGTAAATATACATATACTCGACCTAGTAAGACACAAAAGAAAGGTAAGAGAGGTTTTGCAGCTCTATGATTTATGACTTTTTATATATGTGCATTTAGTTGCACTGCTAATTTGCTTCTCGTCGGTACTGTCCGTACACATTTTTAGCGGTCTTTTTTCTTAATCTGCCTTTGCATCTCTCTCACACAGGAAAAGTATATTGTTATATTCTTTATGTACATATTTTCGAATAATAATTAATACGGAAGAGGATTGATAAGAAGGAAGTAGAAATAGGTAATGGAATACAAAGACGAGAAAGAAAATGTAGGTAGTTCAATTTAAGTATCAAGTAAAAGTATCAAAAAATGTAGCAATAAAGAAACCTTAAGTGCAAGAAATACTTAAGTTAAATTAATATATATAAATTATGTAACCAATGAAATATGAACCTAATGTTCTAATTTACTATATGCTAAATATTAAATTTATTTGTAATAGTGAGGACAAAACAGATATTTTAAATAGATTATTTGTTTCTTAGATTTTTTATGTTGTAGTGAATTACTCTCAATTGTTTCCAAATTCTTATTGAGGACTGTTACACTCAGATAGGATTAAGTATGAGGCAGCCCACCAGCCAACGACAGTAAGGCAAGGCGATTTTTTAACAAAGTATATAAATGATGTTTATTTGTTAAATCATAATTCCTTCCTGGTAATCCATATAATTAAAATAACTCATAGAGTAATTCAGAAAGACTAAGACTTTAATTATATTGACAAGGTTTAAGATTCTTGTAACTTAAATTAAAAATAAAGTGAACTACATTCATTTCTCTGTGAAGTAAATAAATTAAGTAATTTTTAAGCTTTCCCTAATTTCAATAAGTATTTAAAAGTTGTAAGTATAATTTCAATCAATATTAACGTAATATAATAATATTTGTATGATTCTTAAATCTATCCAAATTATAAATCTGAAGTTAATGACGCTAAAGGTATTCAAAGATTTAACGGCAAGAACCTACCGCTTGGTTATGAAATATAAAAAATTATTATTTTGAATTTTAAAGTAACAAGTTGGATTGTTCAACGTGCCTTATGGACATGGAGTTACACGGAGTTAGAAGGTTGAAAGGTGTTATTTTGATAACATACACTTTCCGTCATTACTGATTTGTATAATACTCAGGGTTTAAATTAACTATTCACTCACTCATTTACTCCAACCAACTTATGATATTGCATAATTTAATTATTAATGTTATAATACTTATAATAATTAATGTTATAGGTATTAAAATCGTCATACATCATATATCTCTATCAAGTATATTTTTCATATGATAGTCGTTGATTATGTCATTAAATCTTTTAGCTAGGTAATCATCAAAACTGGATAGTATTTTAAGCCAATAGTTTTAGAGTCCACTCTGGCCTAATACTTCCAACTCCTTCCTTCTGATTAGTAGCACCTGCTAATTCTTGTTTCTCTATACAGGGTGTCCCAAAAGTAGACGTCCAAACGAAAAGAGGCGATAGAGGAGGTCAGTAGCAATCAAAAAACCCCATATACTATTATTCGATTGTTGATGGTTTAAAAGTTATTACCGTTTTTCTGTTTTTTATAAGAATAGTGTCCTGAATTATGTAAAGAACTCATAGAAAGAATATCCTCACGTATTTGCGTGGTATTTGTTATGAATGTTGCCTTAAATAGTGTACTTTTTCATAAGTAATAATTGCATGCAAAACAATTGCTTCTGTCACTACTTAGAAAATGATAATTTCCCAATGTGTTTAAGTTTTACATACACATTTTTGCGTTTGAATTGATGCTGCTACAAAGCACGTGTTCGACCAAAAATAAACAGCTATCAGAAAAAGTTGCTTTATTTAAGCAGATTCTTTACGGTCAAATATTTATGATAGGAAAACTAAACATTCTTTTTCAAATAATTTTTAAGATCAACATACCGTTTCCCTGTCGCGAATGTAGTTAGTTTCTTTCTGGTTTTTCAACAAATTAGGCTTTATTTCTTATACTTAGACTGTTTGCTGTTTCTATTATTGGAGTTTTTCGTGTTTTAACTCCTTTGCTACTATTACAAGTAAACCTTCACAAATGGCTTAGAGTTCCCACGAATATGCGCTATGTTTATGGGCTTTGTGATGAAATGGTCGAGCTGCTGCCCGAGAATATGAAAGACGCTTTCCCGGTGGAAATCGCTATCCTGACCATAGAGTTTTCATAAATGTGCATCAGAGTTACTTGGAAGGCATCATTCCTGGTCAGCCACGGACAGTAGGAAGACCTAGAAACGATGAAGATGATATTGTGGAATTTGCAACAGAGAATCCAACAACAAGTGTTCGTCACATAGCAAGACGTTCGGGACTTCCCAAATCCACAGTTCATCGAGTCTTACAAAGAAATCTGTTATATCATTATCATGTGCAACGTGTTCAAGCACTTCTGCCCACTGATTATGAAAAAAGGATTCAGTTTTGTCGGGAAATGCTGCAGCGTAATAGAGAAGACTCTAATTTTTTTTTAAACATTTTGTGGAGTGACGAAAACAATTTTAAAACAACAGGGATATTTAATATACACAATTTGCATTATTGGGACTAAGTTTATCCTAATATACTGAGAAATGATCGTTTTCAGCATCAGTTTTTAGTCAATCTATGGGCAGGGATCATTGAAGGCAAATTAATTGGACCATTCGAGCTACCAGGAAGACCTAACGGCGAAAATTATTTACATTTCTTGCAACATAACTTGAACGATTTACTTGAAGACGTATCTGTAGCAACACGGCGAGACATGTGGCTGCAACACGACGGAGCTCCTGCTCACTCTGCCCGAATCGTAAAGCAACATCTTAATACTACTTTTAATAATCGATGGATTGGAAGGGGAGGAACCATCCAATGGCCGCCGCGTTCGCCTGACCTAAACCCCTTAGACTTTTTTTTATGGGGATATTTCAAAGAACTTGTTTTTATCAAAAAAAAAAAAGCCAGACTGAAGTAGAACTGTGAAGAAAAATAAGACAAGCGGCCAACGTTATTACTAACAATGATAGAGCCTTTCCGCGCATAAAAAGTAATTTCATCCGCCGTTGCCGAATGTGTATTAGGGCAGGTGGTTCGAATTTTGAACATTTATTGTGATGTTTAATAGCAATAAATTCTTTTTTTTTTCATTATTTAGAATTAGATTATTTAGTATTACAATATTTTGATTTTTGTCCAAAAACGATTAGTTTAATAAAAATGTCAATCAAAAAAGACTCGTATCACTTATCTGAATGTATTTCACCATATGAAAATCTTCATTAAATAAGTAACTTTTCCTGATAATTTTTAACTTTTTGTAGTAAATTTGTTTCTGCCAGGTTCACTTAAAGGCAAATAATTTTTAAATAAAAATTAAACATATTGAGAAATTATTTTTTTCTTACTAGTGAAAGAAACAATTATGCATCCAAATCATATTTATGAAAGGGTGCACTCCTTAGGGTCACACTCGCACTAAATACTAAGTAAATAAATTATGATATTTTTGTAATAAATTTTGTGCATGATGCATGAAGCGATTTTTACAAAAATGAGAAAAATGGAAATAATTTTTAAACCATCAACAATCGGATAATAGTATATAGGGTTTTTTTGATTGCAAATGATCTCCTCTATCACCTCCTCTCGTTTGGACGTCTACTTTTGGGACACCCTGTATAGTAAGATCTAAATTTGACCGTAAAGTAGTAACGCATTATATACATATTAAGCTCATTGTTCTTTTTTTTTTAGTCCTTGGACTTGGTATATGCAGTTCTTAGTATATGGATTTCCTTTAGCAAAAAAAGTAAATCATTACTGGTAAAATTGCAACAAGGGTTAGAAACATTTCATTAACTATGAACTCGAGCACATGTTGCCGCCGTTTTAAATAAAAAATATGATAAAATTGTTTATTATTATTGTTAAAAATATGATAAAAACCTGTTGCCTTTTAGGTATTTCCATCACGGTTAAAAACTAAAAGACAACACTAACAGAGTCACGTAATTTAAACAAACCAAGATCCTAGCTGGAGGCGTTAAGCTCAACATTTAAAGCCCAGCTGAACCGACGAATATAATAACGTTGCTGGTTTTATTTTCCGCTATTTGGCAGGGTATACAGGCTGCAATATGAGGGAAAACGACAAGCATTTTCGGTATTCGGTCCAAGTTTCCTAGAAACGGGAGCGACATTCAGCACCACATGAAACCGGACACACATAAAACCTGGCGGCCACATAAAATTCTGAGCGACCACTCTATGCGGCATCGTTATATACGAGACAGCGAAAACGGTAATATATAGGAGTTTTCGCCGCTACCTTTACCCTTTTTCCTTATTAAAATATGAGAACCTAAATATGAAAAGAATGTTTTATAATGATAATTGCGACAGAAAACTATTGCTAACTAGTTTCTATGTTTTAAAAAGAAATAATCTATATATTATAAACTTATTTTTGAATATTAGAAATACATTTAGAATCTGAGATAAGTATCACAAAGAATTATAGAAACTATTGAATGCAATAAAAACATTTGGTATAGAACAAATCATTTCTAACCTGGACGATCCTCCTACAGTTTAAAGTCAAGTACAAATTCCAATCTACCAATAGTTGATGTTATACTCGTTATACTTGGTCATTGTGAAAAACTAGACTAAAAACCTGGTAACCGAATCAAGTAACAGTTCTACTATCATCCGACTAGTAATCAGAGACGCCTATTTGGCCTTTAATCAACGCAGTAATTGAAGAACAACTAGACACAAGATTGCGATCATTAAACATTTTCAAGCGAAAATCGTAATTAGCCCGGCTTAATAACATTACAGCAACCGATAAAATAAATTATAGACGACGTCGTATAAGGATTGGAAGATTTTTTGCCCAATATTAATATAGAAATATTAAGATATTATTTAGAAAGATATTATTATACCAGCTAATTGAGGTTGTGATGCTATATGTGGGAGAAATATGGAGAAACTGTTTTAATTAAACTTTTGACAGATTGCAACATAAGGATAATGACTTGTTGAAAGAAAAACAAAAAAACGTCGACTATTTTTGTTTAAATGGTCTTTTTCTGCAAAATATTTAAAGATTCTAATAGCAGCTATATAAATATAAACATAATTTAAAATAAATCCTACAGAATTGACCACATCCTGGATCCGAATTTCCGTTCCCTATTCAAATTAATGACCGCAGTCATGAAATCGTCTAGGCAATGGAAGCTGCTTCAATCGCTACAAACCATATACGATTTTGTGTCTAAGGCTACGGCTACAGTGCCAGCGATTTCGCGCGAACTGCCCTTCACGCAAAATCCAGCGAATTAGCCCAAATTATTAAACTCGCATAAACAAATGCAGGTGATTAGAGTATAAGCGACTTAAACGCCCGAATCGCTGGTTGTCGCTAGAAGTTCAAACGGGATTGTTTTTTTCGCGCGAACTTTTTGCAGTCGCGCGGCAATTTGGGCTCTGACCCGTTCTTGATCATTTTGTTGGAAAACAAAATATTATGGTTTTAATGAAAAACTTATTCTCTTAGTGTTTGATAGAAGGTTATTATGGGACCAAAGGAGCAACAGATACGACAATCGTGAAAAATCAAAAAAATTATAGGAAAAGGTAACAGCAGATTAAAATGTTAACAGTAAGTAAATTTTGTATTTTGATTAATCAAACATATACATATATTATGAATTAATATACTGCTGTGGTATTGCACCGATTTTACTATTTAAATGTATCTCGTACCTCGTATGCTTTATTGGCAGATCTATTGTTTACACGTGATGTGAAATTGTGCTTAGTCTGTGAATTTGATAGCTCGAGTTGCAACACTTGGACTGGTTGACACCTTCTTTGTCTTTAACAATACTATTTAATAAGCAAATACATTTGACTATTAAATCAACTTTATCAGAATGACATTCTATAGGTTTGTTAAGCGGCCTCTACTTTACTGCCATTAATCCAAATGAACACTCTACGTTCATCGTTCTTCGACTCCGTGACAGTCTGTAATTACATATTTCTTCTTCACGTGAAAGATTGCGTTTAGAATATGGTTTCATGAAATAAGATTTTAAAGGGGTACGCATCATTACAGTAATATGTAATAGTAAAACGTGTGGAAGTGCTATTTCGGAATTAGGAAGTTTTTTATCTTCTGAAAGAAAATGTCCTTATTCTAGTTGCTCATATAATGTGGCAGAAGCAAATATTCCGTCATCGTTTTGCTTGCCATATCCACCCATTTCTATGCAAAGTAATTTATAATTTGCGTCGACTACAGCCTGTAGTACTATGGAAAAGAACTGTTTGTAATTATAAAACATAGTTCCCGACTTTTAAGAGCATTTTATCCGCATATGGTTTCCGTCAATGGAACCAACGCAATTAGGAAAATTCCACTTGTCATAAAATGTTATAGAACTTTTTAATAGCAAATTCTTTGTAGGTTAAGGCAAGTGCTGAGGCTGCAATTTTTTCCATATAGCTATACAAGTTTCATATATGACATTTCTTATTGTGCTATGTGACATTCTAAATGAATAAGCTAAGGAGCGAAATCCAAGTCCAGTTGACAGAAATCTGAAGAAAATTTAAAAATATAATATATCTAGTAATATAATGTTCATGCATAGTATAATTCACTTAAGCAGTTCTTAAATACTGATTTTTTTAGGTGAACTATCAAAAACGAAATGGAAAGGGTTACGAGACAATTTTGGAAGGGAATTTCAAAAAACATTTAAATACAAACAGCCCGGTGCGACAGGAGGGGAATAAAGTGGTTCTTCTTGACCACACGTTAGGAGTTGGTATTTTTTGACAGATCAAATGATACCAAGGAATACTTCAAGAAATATTTCGCTACCTAAAAATAACCCAATATTACCAATAAGTAAGGAATCAAATAGAGAATTAGATGGTGAAACAGAATCTCCCAAAACACAAAACACGGTTGATGACCATCCAAACAATGTGGGAGAGGTTTCCAATGGAGGAGGAAACCACTCATTTTTCGCGTGAATTCAGTGTAATTTCCAGAAAAATTAGTCCAGTTTTAATACTAGTACACAGACTAAGGAACTACATTTATTTAAATTTATTAAATAATGTCTTTCTAAACAAACTTAAACAAGTTAAATGTTGTCCATCGGTTTGATAGTGACAGTAAAATTATAAAGAAAGAAAATAAAACCTTAGAATTGCGAACAAAATTTTCGCCTGAGCTATGTGCAGAAGAAACAAAAAAATGGATAGAAGAATATTCTGAAGCTACCAAAACAAATTGGATCGTTAAAAGAAATTATGCAAATCCCAAAAAATACTTATTTAGAAAAGATTTTATCTGCCAACATTTTTCAAAAAACAAAGTTAACCATAAATCTGATAGGCAGCGTAATAAGAAGTGCAACATAAAAATTATTATTTAATAATCGAAGAATTGACAAATTAATGCGCATTAGACTCAACATAATGATAAAGGTAAGTAGAATGTTTTATTAAACGGTTTTATTTACCTTGCCATATTTGTTTATTTATTGATTAATTATTTATTTGGATCAAATTTAGTGATTGAAATTTGACTTCTTTCCTGTTGATGGATGTGATATTTGGTATACATCTTCACTTCTTCGATTTAATACATTTTGTGTACATTATTAGTACATACATTGTAAATCCAAGATGGTTGCAGCTACAAAATGGCGGACTACATATTTTTTCGTAGCCCCCTCAATATGGGTATTAAATAAAAGAGCTTGACTAGTAAAATGTAGTAAACTATGAAAAAAAAATTCAAATCCAATTTGGCCGCCAGCAATATGGTGTATTAACTAACAAAATTAAGAACTAAAAACTTGAAGATAAATCAACTTAAAAAAATTAAGTAGGTTAAAAAATTAACTTCAAATTGCAGAAAAAGTTAACGTAGGTGATAAGTTAACGTAGGTGATAGATGCTTTATTAGAATTAAATATTTTTAGATAATCGGTAACCACTCCCACAAAGTTCATGTCACTGAAACATATAGTTATTTGCAAGTATCTGAGGAGACAAATGCTTTGTTCGTCAGCTACTTTAACAGTGGTCTAGGACCTGCTGAAAGCAAAATATATCATGAAAATAATTTGATTGTTGACGCCGATGAAAGTAATATTTTAAAGACTCTAAGCAATGCTCAGACAAATCCAACAGATCGGCATATTTATCACCTTTTTGAAAAATGGAGGTATGTATAAGTAAAAACAAAAAAATCAACTTTTTAACCTGATTTTTTTATAAGAGAAGGAAATGGAAGCATGCATTCTACTATTGACCTTATGAAAATGAAAGTAGCTCTATATAAAGCAATGGGTGTCATGATATCTTTACAAGAATCTCCTATGATAATTTGTATAATTACCCCCATAATGGCAAGAGCATATAATAATACATTTGCGGCCGAAATTATTTTTGTTGACTCTACAGCTAGTTGTGATGAAAGCGGTGCAAGTATTACCTTTTTTATGGCATCAACAAAGATTGGAGGTATATTACTAAGATGTATAATCCATAAATGGCCAAGCAGAAAATGATTATATCAATGCATTTGTTGCACTAAAAAAATTATTGGAAGCAAGGGTTTTATTGGTAAAGGCGAACCTAATTTTTTTATGACAGATGACTTAACACCTGAACAAAAAGCTTTGAGAAGAGTTTTTCCATCTTCAAGGTTGTTATTATGTTCATTTCACGTTTAACAAGCTGTTTGGAGGTGGCTTTGGGATCACAAATATAAAATTGAACTAGTAGACCGTAGACCAATCATGTTGGTTGTTCGTGAGATCTTATACGCTACAAATGTCGTTGACTGCAATGAATTAATTAATGCAGCTTTCGAGAATGATCTAGTTAAAAAATACTTACAATTCTTAAAATAGTTTGAAAAATTAATACGAAGAAAATCTGAATGGTGTATCGCATTCGTCAAGATTGCTTAACCAGAGAATATAATATCGACAATCTTGTGGAGGCCTCTATCCGAGTTTTTTAAGATATTGTCTTAAAATGGTACAAAGCACTCAATCCGGTGGCTTTAGTTGAATTGGTTATTAAGGTATTAAAGAAGCATCATCAGAGACGTATACAAAAATATGCCAGTTTTAGAGTATTAAAACCTGAACTTGAATAGAAAAAAATTTTCCATCAAAGGAACTAAGCTTACATTAAAAACAAATTAGAAAAATGTATTCCATGTGAGCTCTGGAAATTCGGATTTGGTATATACTGTTCATTCTGAATTAGGATTATGTGAATGTCCTGAGGTGCACTTTGTAAGCATCTTTGCGCAGTCAACATTAAACATAATCCCCAAATAAGTACAGCTCCCTGACTGATTTAGTCTTTGACAATAGAGGGGTTTTTGCAAAGATAGCATTAGAAGATATTATAGACGAGACGTTCTTTCAAAGTATGTAATCTCAATGAAAATATAAATACTTTAACTGAACAGGATGACTTTTAAGATCCCATGGTCCAAAATAAAGCGCAAGAACTTTGCAAAATAGTAAGTATATACATATATATTTTAATAAAGTGAAATAAATCTCGACTGACAGTTCCAAATGAAATGCAGACTGCATCATCAATATATAAAGCATTCATTTTATATTTTAATATTTATATAAAATCACAATTTTCTAATTACAGACGTGAATTGACGCCGATACGACATCAGATAGGGAATGTTCCGCAAAGATGGATAGACTATCTAATACCTTCATTAAATGAACTAAGTTGGTAAAATCAAACCGTAATTACATGCTGCAAACTATCAAAAAATTTAACGATAGTCTAAAACATATTGATACAATTATTATCTTTTTTTGAAAATTGTTGGTAAAAGAGGAAGTGTAACGGCAATAAAATTAAATTTCAACGCAATTAAGCTACAACTGCAAAAAGTAATTACAAAGGAACAACAGCCTTAAAGGCTGGTCGCATTACTAAAACACAAAAAAAGAAGAGAGAATGAAAATTAATAAAAAATATTTTAGAAAATAAACCACATGTAAAATCGCATATGTTAAATAAATATGTGTCTTTTTTTACCGAATATTCTTAAAATTTCATTTCGTTTTGTCACGAAATCGAATAGGGCTGTTGAAATCGAATTCATGACTGCGGTCACCAATTTGTATAGGGAACGGAAATTTGCATCCTGGATATGCTAACCGTTATACAATTATTAGTCTTTAACGTTCGACTTTGGCAGTTTAGAGTCAGTCGTGTCCTTCTTTTAGTTTGTGAGCAAATGTTTAAGTGCAGCGTATTGCAACATTAATAAAATTGAGGCATCTTACCGTAGAACGCTATCAAAGCCATAAAGAAACTTTTGTATTTGACTAAGCGAGAACTCTTTAGGGATAGTTATTGATTGATTTTTTTAAAACTAACAATCATTATATAATGAAATTGAAAGTTTCTAATTGAAAGTGGTGATCACACTGATGAAAAACAAGAAGATTATTTAAGAGAAAGAATTGATAGGACGCATGAATTCGACAAGAAGAATAGAGCTTAATAATTGCAGATATATTATAGTCCTGACCTGGTAACCAGATAGACTTAAGACCGGAGAAATACCATAAGATATATTAGAAAAACCAAAACAAGAGGTGTCTTATTCAAGTTGTAGCACCAACTTTACTACTTTTTATTTACAAATTTTATTAAGCAAAAATAAGAATGTTTTTCTTCTTGGTCGCTAACCTGACACAAGTATCGTAACACCATAAATTCGTCTTGCCGATGCCTCCAATTTTTCCAGTTCCTGTTGGACATTCTGATAGTGAAAAGCATAGAGGAAAATTGGAAAGTCTAGGCATCTGACCTGTCTCGTTTTGGTTGCTACGGTGATTTCGTGACTTTTCTAGATTTTGGATAGTTTAGCCATTGCATTTTAGGCAATAGCCGACCTACGTCTAATTTCATCAGTACACCCGCCAGTATGGTTATTGCAGATCCTAGGTACACATGCTGACGGCTGAACGGCTATTATATTTATTTCCGTTGGTGGTCTTGGTTATTGGCTCTATCTATTTCCACGATTCCTATCTTTGTGCTGTTTATTTCAAATCCTAACTCTATGCTAATGTTTTCTATTCTATTTAAAGTTGACACAATTCCTCTTCAAACTTAGCGAAAATAAGTGTATCATCTGCATATCTCAGATTAAAAATCTTCCTTCCGCCAATAGTGATACCGCTATTCCATCCATCAGCGGCTCTATTCATATTCCATTCGCCGTATATATTAAATAGGATTGAAATCAGTGTGCAGCTTTGCCTCACTCCCTTAGTACCTCCCTGATACGAGCATAGCCATCGTGATATAGATTTTTTATAAGTAGAATCAGGTGGAATAACATTCCTATTTCGGACAGAACTTACTAAAACTTCCTCCAATTTCAACAGATCAAAGGCTTCGCTATAATCAATAAAGTACATGTATGTATGTAAAATGTATGTACATGTATGCAAAAAATACAGAACTCTTGCATTCGCTTTGTTTATGGGTTGAGAGGAAGGGATCATGTAACTTGCAAGCTAAAAGAATTGAAGTGGCTTAATGTGCAAAATAGAGAAAAACTTCATTACTGCAGTTTCCTATTCAAACTTTTAAAAAACAATAGTCCCTCCTACTTACGAAATAAACTTAAAACAGGAACTACCAGACATAATCGAACAACACGCACGGTTTTAAAATTTGATATCCCCCGACATAGCACTGCCATTTTTCAAAGATCATTTTCTTTCTGTGCTTCAAAGCTAATAAATAAATATATTATTAGTCACTGTACTGATAAGTCTTTCCAATCCTTTAAAAACAACCTAAAAAAGATATTGATTGAAAGCCAACAATAAATATCGAGAAAAATAGCAATAATATAAAGTAATAACTTAGAATTAAACAGTCAACTGGATGATTTTATTTCAACTTTTTTTGGGATTGTTTTTTTTTTTTTTAATTTTATTTCTATTGTTCTATTTAATTTTTTTTAATAAGTATTTGTATTGTTAAATCGGTCATGCATATATATAGTATTATGATGTCAAGTAGTCGTTAAGCTGTAAAATTTGTATTTTTCTTTGTAAGTTATAGTTAATTTTTTTTTTGTCTTCTGTATATTTTAACATTTTCTATTAGTAACTACTTAATAATTATGTGTTTTTGTGATAGTAATAATATTATTGTAATATTTATGTGTACTCGGTTAAGTTGACAGCATGCTGCCCTTCGCCGAGTATAAAATAAAGGCCTTTTTATTTATTTATTATTTATTATGTCGTGATGTTAAATTTTTGCTCTCTAGTGCCGCTGAAATTTCAGATAGTAGAAATGGTTTTACCGTTGCTAGTATTATATGTAACATGATTTTACTCCAATGTGTGATCAGTGCTTTGGTGCGGTAGTTGCTGCATTAGTAAGTCCTTTAGAATACGTTGAGGCTTTTAATTGTTTCCTTTTATTCTGTCCCAAATAATACCTGTTTATGCTTCCTTCTTCCTTATCTATTGCTTCCTCTTTCCTTTTGTGTCATTTGTGATGCCTTGAGCAGCTTTATTTAATATAAATTTTGTTTCTGTCCAGATAATAGGCGATTCTTGTCATTTCGCGGCTCGTTTAAGTCTATGTAACTCTGGTTTCGCGGCTCTTGTGTATAAGTCATTGTTGCTCAGATGATATCTAAGACGTTCTTTTATTGTTCTTTTTTATGTTTCCATAGTTTCATGCGTAGTTCCGCTGATATATTCCGGTCTTAACGTTCTATATAACTATATCGTCTCAGATCGTGCTAAAAGCCTGTGTTAGCGATAATAATGTTGTTTTCCAGGTAACCATAGAATGACGTATGACGTCAAAAAAGAAGTCAAAATATGGTCATTTAATGACGTAGTCAGCAAAATGTTCTTTTTGTGACGATAAAATAACGTAATTTAAATGACAATAAAAAAGAGGACTTACATTAATGTTTCACTGGTATCAAATGAGTTTTATTGTTATCAAATCATTAACAAATAAATTAAAAAAGTCATCCATTTTCTCTCTAAGGTGCTGGTATAATATCAAAAGCAGGAACGAAAAACTCTCAAAATCTACAGCATCTATATAATTTAAATAACGGTTATATATCTTTCACCCGGTTAGGGCATTATCAGACCTTAAAAAATTATTAATTTAAAATAAAATTACAATAAAAAATAAGGTTTTCCCTTACCAAATATAGGACGATACACATACATACACGTAAACGAACTCTAATTGTATACAAACAAAACATTCGAAATAGGTACAAAGATAAAACACATTAATTTACTAGAGTGAAGTTAAGTTAGTTGCAAATTTTTATATTCTGATAGTGCGGAGTTCTATAGTTAGTTATTGGATGGCGCTGCGTCTGTAGCAATGGTACTCGTTGTAGGCGATGGAGATGTACAGTTAATATTATTAAAAATAAAATGACTCTGTCCCGTAATTTTGTCGTTCACACATACAAAATCGGGACTTTTTATGGCTTTATTAATCTCCATTGTCTCTAAGAGATCGAGCTTTCTACCTTTATCACACCTACCTTTATCACATTTATGTAGAATTCTGATATTTTCTTCGGGCGGGAAAGTGTGTCTATTTTCTAATAAGTGGTTGGCAAAAGCTGACTTGCTCACTACAATATCGGTGTTTATATGTTTATCAAACTGGGATTTATGTTCTTTAATACGCGTTGCTACTTTCCTGCCAGATTGTCCAATGTACACTGCGGGGCATTCAACGCATTTCATTTCATATTTCCCCGATGAAGTGAGCGGGTCCACCTTATCCTTAACCTTAACAATATGACTTTTAAGTGTGTTACTAGTTTTAAATGATGTAAATACATTATATTTTTGGAAAAAACGGCCCAAGATATCAGAGATTGTACCAAAATATGTCAAAGATCTGTAGGTAACATTAGCTTTAATATTTGTTTGAATAAAATTGAATGAAAGCTTATATTTATTAACAAATTTATTGTATAATTTATGAATAGATTTTAACGGAAAAGAATTGTTTAAGGCAATTGGTTTGATAATATTAAGTTCTTTATTAAAGGCGTCCCTGGAAAGTGGGATGTTGAATAATCTATAAAACAGAGAATTAAAGCTAGCAAATTTGTGGGTTGTAGGTGAATTTGAATGGAATTGTATGATGTTGTCTGTTGTACTGGTTTTTCTGAAAATTTCAAACTTAATAGAATTGTTGTTCCTTTTTAAGAGGAGATCCAAGAAAGGCAAGCACTGATTGTTTTCATGTTCAACTGTGAATTTTATTTTAGGGTGGAGGCCATGTGTTACAGGTTTAATCTCCAACAGATATATTAACTGATTTATTAATTTTTTTTTTTGCCAAGATAAAGTAAATCTCAACCATAGTTTCATAAAATAATTTATTTAAAAATCATACATGAATATACATACTACATAGATATGATACACCGTTAAGATGGTCCCTCCTAACATACCCGATCTGAAACGCAAGGAAAACCATTATTGGATGAGGAAAGTAAATAATAATATGGGATATTGTTTCATTGTTTTGTTGATTGAATAGAATTAAGAACTGCCATTGATTTTGCATTGATTTTACCTTGCAGGTCAATTTGGCCTATTTTAAATTTTAATGAATACTGAGCACATATTAACTATTTGTTTATTTTGTTCAAATCATAAGGATCAATAGTGATAAGAATGTTAATGTCAATCTGGTCTGTCAGTTTTTTTTTGTAAATTATTGTTGCTAAACCATGGCCTCAAGTTATAGATTGCTCCATAGTTGCAAATTACTTAAACCAATGTTGGTACCAGATAGTACCCAGTAGTTAAACCCAGCATGTCAACACCTAGGTACTTGACAGATAAATGCCTTCCTTAAAATCTGGAGGGAACTGACAATCCTATTTTTAATAGATTCATTCTTTATCTGGTTCTAGAGTATGACAGATAGTTTCGCTTAATGCGGATGTGAAAAGGTAGACCCTATCTTAGCCTAATTTTTGTAGTTACTAGTATGTGCTAGGATAGCTTAATTGCTGATTTTCTAAGTAGGCCTAAGAGTTTATAGGGCTCCTTGTTTTTGTTGTGTTAAATAAACCCCAGAAAAGGCCACATTCCATCTTCGGTAAGTTAGCACATGTTACATGCCTAAGTCATTTTCCTATTTTTTTCATCTAATTAATTTCTTATTTGCATGCTTTTCGGTTTAACTCAAAAGAACATCAATGCATCCAACTTTTCAGAGAGCAATTTTATAAAATTTAACTTACTTACCCACACAAAAATGCCATAAAATTGACAGCCATGTCGAACCTCATGTTCCCCATTTTTAGGCCTTCCTGTACCTTCTGCTTATCCTCTGCTTCTGCTTTTGCTGCATTTTTATTGTTACTGCTTCCACCTCACTTGCTACTCCACGTGTTACCACATCAAGTCGCTTGGATCATCACCTCCGGAACCTGCAGTCCTCCCAATCGGCTACACCTAATACCGATTGCCTTCCACTACCTGCTAGACATTCTGGAAGCATCCTAACTGGTCGATCTGCTGCTGCCTCTTTTGACCCAAACGTATAGCTGCCAACAAAGGAGCCCCATTCAGATCAGGTGGACCCTGCTACCAGTCGGAGAGACTCAGAATTTCAGGTAGCCCCTTTTCTTTTTGGCTTGGTTTCTTCAGGTATTGATTTATCGGTTCGTCGCAATTTATAGATTTTTTTTTTTGGAATTAATATGTAGAAATGATCACAGATTTTAAATTTAATTTAGCAAAATTGTTTATATAGCCACCATCACTGATTTGATTTGAAATTGGGAACTGAGTATATACGTATATGCGAGGTATTATCAGATGTACAATTGAATAAGTATTAAGTGCTAAATTTTACTTTATTTTCTTTCTCATAATTTTAAATTTCATAATTATAACTTAAGTATTAGAGCATTACTGTCTTGTTCTTGTTGTTCTTGTTCTTATTGATGGCTTTGCTGCAAGGCAATTGCCAGCTCGATTTGTGTGGGGTCCCTTGTCGTCTGGCTCGGAACCATTAAGGGATCTCCCGACTTATCTCAGCCTTGTTCTTTGTATCTTATATAGAAAACAAGAAGAAAAATAAATTGATATTCTATGATCAATAAACGTTTTAAATAAAAGCTAAAATGGAGGGCATTAGTAGAACAACAAAGGCAAGAGAGAAAACATAAATATCACTAATACAACTAAGGATTCAGGAATATGCGGGAAAAAAGCAGGTTGAGCTTTAAAGTTTGATTTTATTTTTATTTAGGAAATGCATGATTGTTTCTATAGTTTCGCTATTTGACACATTAAGTATATCATGGACGGATAATGGTGATAATTTCATTCTTTGAACAAAAATTTTATACATGTCCATGTTGTCTATAGAATTTAATGGACATTCAAATAAGATGTGATTTAAGTCATCATACCTTCCACAGTCACATAAAGGATCATCTTTGATATTTATTTTAAATAGATGTGAGTTAGTAAGACAATGTCCAGTTCGCATTCTGATAATGGTGGTGATGTGTCTTCTATCTACATATTTAATATTGGCAAACCATCTTTTGTAGGGGAAGTCAAATTGAATTTTACTATAATTATAATGTTTAGTCTCAACTAAATATTTCCATTTGTTTGAAAAGTTATTTTTTATTTTATTTTTGAGTACCTTAAGAATATCATTTATGTCAATGAGCATTTTTCTGGGGACATTTAGGTTGGATCCAATCTTCGCCAAAGTATCCGCTTCTGAATTTCCCAGTATATTTTCATGACCCGGTATCCAGGCAAGCTGGACGTCAAAGCCCTTTTCATTGGTTGTACTAATTAGTTGCTTTGTTATGATAATCCAGCGATCTATCCTTGCAGATAAAAGATTACTTCTAAGTTTTGTAACTGCGCTCAATGAATCCGAAAAGATGATAGCTTTCTTTATTTGTTTTTCTATTGCAGTTTTTACCGCATCATAAATTGCAATAATTTCCGCTTTATAGATGTTGAGACAGTCTGGTAACCTTGATGAGTTGCATTCGTAACATGGGAAGGTTGCTCCTCTACTGATTAATTTAATATATGGTCGAAACTCCTGAAGTGCCAAAATTAAATAGGGAGTTTTATCCCGATGCCAGAACTCCGGTCTATGTATTAGCTTCATTCTGGTATTATTTAAAAGCTGTATGATGGGGTGATTTGTAATAGTTACGAACTTCGATATCAGTTTAATAGCTAAAAGTTTTCTTCTGTGTTCCAAGTCTATCATGGATGCCTCTGCTAATAGCGCTGCTCTGGGGGTGGATTTCATGCATCCCAGACATATTCGCAAACCCTCAAAGAATACAACATCTAACATGTTAAGTACCGTCCCGTTACAGGGTTTAATAAATGTGGATCCAAAATCTAGGTGAGATCTAACTAATGCAAAAAAGATTACTAAAAGAGTGGTTGGATCTGCACCCCACCATACTCTACATAATGCCCTTAAAACACTGAGTGATTTTTTGGCTTTGTTGACTATGTTTTCTATATGTATCTTCCATTTCAGGTTGTTCTGTATCCACATGCCCAAATATTTTACTCGGTGTTTAAAGGGGATAACAACATTGTTGATAACAATTGGTGGAGGGTTAATATTGTTCTTTCCCCTAGTAAACCACATTGCTTCGCATTTATTAATTGAAAGCACTAAACTATTTTCGTTTAAAAATGTATTTATCTTTTTAATAGTATGAGTAATTTTATCAACCATAATGGACACATTTTTTCCTTTTACCATAATGACCAAATCGTCAGCATATCCTGTCAACTCAACATCCTCCAGATCTAAAAAAAACACTTCTCTAATATAGATGTTGAACAAGATCGTACTTAAAGGGGATCCTTGTGGTAATCCTGTTGTAGTTAATATTGGTCCCAAAAATGACCCGTCATTGCCCCTACAATATAGAAGTCTATTTTTGAGTAGATTAAAAATGGTATATGCCAGATAATTGGGAGTATTTAACATTCGCAGTTTATTATATAGTTAATAGATGTTAACATTATCATAGGCTGCTTTAATATCCAAGAAAACTGCTAAGGCCGATTCTGAAGATTGAAAGGCATTAAAAACATAAGATGTTAAAAAAGCTATGTTGTCATAAATTCCCTTCCCCTTTCGAAATCCAGTCTGTTTATTAGTAAATTCTACTCTATGTTCTAACATCCAATCTAGGCGAGTCTTGATCATGATTTCCATGATTTTAGACCCACATGATGCTAGAGTAATTGGTCTATAATTTTCGGGTCGTTTAGGGTCTTTATTAGGTTTAAGGAAGAAAATGATGTGAAATTGTTTCCATGAATCTGGTAAAGGTTCTCCCTGTAAAATTTTATTGTATATGTTAAGGAGGATTTGTTTAGCTTTAAAAGATAACTTAGAAAACATTTCATATGAAAGGTTATCCATGCCTGGTGCAGACGATTTTTTATTTTTCAATGCATAATGTAATTCGGTTAGGGTAAAGAAGGAAATGGTTTCCTTTTTCTTTGGGGGCAGTAATTGAAAATTGGGGTCAATATTTATAACCGACATATTTCTGAGAATAGATTTTTTGAGATTATCTGGAATATTCATTTTGAATTTATTTGTTTTATAGTTATTATTGAAATTTCTTATTTTATTCCAGACATATTTAATTTTCGAGGTTCTATTTAGGGTTCCACAGAATGTTTTAAATTTTTCTCTTTTTTTTATTTTTAGTTTTTTCCTAGTTAGAGCGATGATTTTTTTTGCCTTAATATAGTTTTCAATTGTTGGAAGTTGGTTAAATGTCAAAATTGCGTTTTTCCTTTCTTCAACCCAGCATGAACATTCCCTATCCCACCAGGGGTTCCCTCTCCTAATGATTGAGCCAATTTGCTTCACTGGAATGACCTGGTCTGCTACTACATTGATGATGTCAATTAATTCATCATATTTTAGATTATAGCTTGAATTACTTATAGATAACACAATCTTGTCATGGTATGCATCCCAGCCGGCTTTATGAAAATTCCTAGCATTAAATGAATTTACAATATAATTGTGAGTAAAATTGTTATTGTCATTATTGACTATAAGGCAGGTAGGGAAATGATCACTATTACCACAATCCATGGTGGTATACCAATTGGCCTGTAACGCTAAATTTGCACTGATCATTGTTAAATCAACAGCACTTGATGAATCTTCTGCTAATTGAAAACGAGTCCTAGAACCATCATTCATGATCACTAGTTCATTCTCGAATACGAAATCATTTATTATGTTTCCACCTTTATTGGGAGTACAGTTATCCCATAAGGGGTGATGAGAATTTAGATCTCCCATGATGATGGTATTTTTTGGATTATTATTTATGAGTTTTTTCAAAATGTCTGAATTTAAGTTGATATGTAAGTTACAATATATATTAGTCAACTGGACATTACTTATTTCCACTATGATATATTGAATATAATCTGATGAATAGGTTTCAATAGTTTTAAAAATTATATTTTTCTTAATGCAAGTTGCTACACCTCCATAGCCATCATGTCTATCCTGTCTTATTATGTTATATGATTTTAAATTGAAATGATGTTCTGATTTTAGCCAGGTTTCATTTAAGAGCAGAATGTCAGGATTCTCTTTAAAAATTAAATTCAGTAAATTTTCCCTATTGGACTTAATACTTCTCAAGTTCCATTGAATGATTTTTAGGGTAGAGTTGATGAGGTGTTTGTTGGAGTTTTTATTATCATTATTTAATAATTCGAATCTGAGTGTGAGTCGGAGCCTAAGTCCATGTGATTTTCATAATTTGGATTAAAAAGAATGTCTTTAATAGTTTTTTTATTTTTTTCTGACATATTTAAAATAGTATGTATGATGTTTTCAATATTTTCAGGGTATGTAGAAGTATGCGATTCAAATTTACTTTGATTGTGAAGTGCACTAGTGCTAGGCATTGGTGAGTTTGTCATAGCTTGTGTATAAACTGTCATATTTTGTTTTTGTGATTTATCCTCTTTTTGGGGTCTTGAGTTGGGAAAAATCAGATTTTCTTCATGAGCTTTTTTGTCATATCCTTTATGCATTATTCTCTTTTTTTTTAGAATTTTCAGTTAATACTTGTTGGAAAGAACGTTTAATTGGGTCCGATTTGTAATATTCAGTTCGTCTTTGTGAGGGCCTTATCAAATTATCTTGGGAATTACCTTTATTTTTATTATTATTTTTTATATTGGGAAAGTCATTTGGACGATAGATAAATTCATCTCTCGGAATGTATGTTTTTTTAATACTTTCACTTGCGTCATAGAAAGTTATATTCTCATATACCATTAACTCTTTAATATTTTTTTGTTGCATATACTCCGGGCATTTTTTATCTGTTGATTTATGATTGTCTTTACAATATAAACATTGTGTATTGCAGGTAGAATGTTCTTCTTCACTATTTTCATTTGTTTCTTTCGCACAATTAAAGCATCTTTCTTTACCCTTGCAATTATTGCGGGTATGTCCAAAACGCAGACATCGAAAACATTGTGTAACTGGTGAAATATAAATGGAAATTGGTCTTTTTAGTCGATAAAAGGTTATTGATTAAGGTAAATACACACCCTTAAATGTAAAAAGTACAGTTCCTGTGGGTTCATAATTTGTTTCGCCATTTAATTAATTTTACGATTGAGCCTCTTGGCGTCTAATATTTCCACATGACTATTGGTTTTACAACATTTTAGTAGTTCATCCTCACTTATTTCGAGGTCAATTTGCTTTACTAACCCTTTACATGATACAAAGTTAAAAGGTATGAATATTTTATAGCCTTTGTCTAATAGAGTTTTATTTTTCATAAAGTTGTTGGCTGCTTGAAAATTTATAAATTCAACTGAAATCCTATTCAGACCTTTGTTTTTAATACTTTTTAAACCAGTAAGATTTAAGTTAAATATGTCCCTAGCAATCTTAATATTATTGTATCTGCCAGCATTGAAACATAGTTTTTCAGTAGATTCTAAATAAACTATAAATGGTCCAAGATCCTGTTTTGAATAAAAGACCGGTTTTTTGTCAGAAATGCTGAAATTATTTACATTGCTAGTCTGATTATCTGTAGGTATGAGCAGCGTATTTTGGGGGGGGCCGCCCCCCCATTTTCATTCATTGTTTTAAAGCAGAGAAACTATTAATACAAGCATGCACTAAACTATATATAAAAATGAGAATTGTAAAAAATGAGAGCTGAAGCAAAAATTCGTTTAACAAAAGATTTGCACTTCGAAGTAAACTCAACTCACCTTTTTGAGACGCCAACACTACACTAAAGATTAGTAGGAAAAACCAAGACACAGCCTCCACGAAAGCCAATCGTCGAATGCATTACTGTCTTTGTATTTTTTTTTTTTGAATTGAGGTTATAGATTAAATTAGTTGTCAATTATGACATTGATTTATCTTTCAATACTAAAGCTGGGTTTAACGACATAAAGCTGCGTTTTCTTTGCGTGCTCTAATAAAGGCTAATAATCATAACCCTGGAACCCACATTTAGGCATTGTGCGAGAAACAGTGCAATACATTCACAAAGATTAGAAATTCTCTGAGCTTCTCGTCCTCCCCCCCCCCCCCCCGTTCCAAAGTATACAAATATCATCTACGTATCTCTTATAAAATACCAGATAATTGGAAAATTCGCTAGATGTTATTATGCTCTCCAAGTTGCACATAAATACCTCACTCAGAAACGGCGAGAGACAAGAACCCATGGCCCAACCCATCTGTCTGAAAAAACCATAATTAAATTGAAAAAAGTCCTGTTGTAAGATGATTGAAAGGAGTGATAGTAAGTATTCAATGACCAGTGTTGGAAGTTTACCCCTTAATAGTTTAACCACCAGCAACAGACAATCATTCGGTGGTATACTCGGGAATAAGTTTTTGACATCTAGTGAACTTAATTGCGCCGAAGGGGAACTTGTATATTTTTAATTGATTTACAAAATTCCACTGAGTTTAACACCGAACAGGAGCCCTGAACTGAGTAACCTCCCTCAAAATATTATTTAGCCATGCTGATAACTTGTAGCATGGTGAACCTATAAACGACACGACCGGTCTTATTGGTATGTTAGGTTTATGGACCTTTGGAAGTTCATAAGGCAAAGGAGTCCTTGGGTTCATTGGATATAACCTTGATTTTGAACATTTAAAGAATTCTATTGTAGTGAGACAATGGTCTAAGGTTTTTTTTCATTTTTTCAAAAATTAGGGATGTTGGATTCCTGTTTAAAGGTTCGAAGTCACCCGAATTCAAAAAATCATTGACTTTATCAACATAATGTGCCCTGTTCATAGCAACCAAACACGAACCCTTGTCTGCCTTTGTAAAAATTAAATCGTTAGTCTTAATTTTTCTTTTAATAGAACTTAAAGTTTTCCACGAAGAGTTATTGGAAAAATTAGTGTGCAATAGTGTTATAATCTTTGTTCTTAGAATATTTTTAAGCAAATATTAAAGCTAATGTTACCTACAGATCTTTGACATATTTTTTGGTACAATCTCTGATATCTTGGGCCGTTTTTTCCAAAAATATAATGTAATTACCTCATTTAAAACTACTAACACACTTAAAAGTCATATTGTTAAGGTTAAGGATAAGGTGGACCCGCTCACTTCATCGGGATATATGAAATTAAATGCGTTGAATGCCCCGCAGTGTACATTGGACAAGCAAGGAAAGTAGCAACGCGTATTAAAGAACATAAATCCCAGTTTGATAAACATATTAACACCGATATTGTAGTGAGCAAGTCAGCTTTTGCCAACCACTTATTAGAAAATAGACACACTTTCCCGCCCGAAGAAAATATCAGAATTCTACATAAATGTGATAAAGGTAGAAAGCTCGATCTCTTAGAGACGATGGAGATTAATAAAGCTATAAAAAGTCCCGATTTTGTATGTGTGAACGACAAAATTACGGGACAGAATCATTTTATTTTTAACAATATTAACTGTACATCTCCATCGCCCACAACGAGTACCATTGCTACAGACACAGCGCCATCCAATAACCAACTATAGAACTCCGCACTATCAGAATATAAAAATTTGCAACTAACTTAACTGTAGATGTCACAATGTGTATTAATTATAAAATTTTAATCTTTGTACCTATTTGGAATGTTTTGTTTGTATACAATTAGAGTTCGTTTACGTGTATGTATGTGTATCGTCCTATTTTTGGTAAGGGAAAGCCTTATTTTTTATTGTAATTTTATTTTAAATTAATAATTTTTAAGGTCTGATGATGCCCTAACCGGGTGAAACATATGTAACCGTTATTTAAATTATATAGATGCTGTAGATTTTGAGAGTTTTTCGTTCCTGCTTTTGAGATTAACAAATAAGTTAAAATCATCTTTACATTTCTAAATATAGAATTGACCTCCCTTACCGGGGTGGCGTTCTGTGTTGCCAAATTATATATTTTTTAGCTAAATCCAGCGGATTTAGTTTCAATTTAGGATGGTGTGGCATGTAGTAAAATAGTAAAAATAATATTTAGCGGTTACCACTTTGTGGTCAGGTTAAATTTATGGACAGAATAAAGCATTCCCCAAAAAAAAATATTAATTAGTAATTTTCTCAAAAGTTATGAAGGTTTGAAATAATTGATGATAATAAGGTGTTGGAACACTGCGCTTTTGCCGTATCGTCTGCCGACCGTCGTGGTTATCGTCACGTGCTCTTCCCCTTGTAGATGGCGTTCATGTGAGTGGCGGCGTCGTTGGTACGCTTGTGCGTTTTGATGCAAATTTGTGTTTTGCAGTACACTTCCACGGGTAAGTATACCCATTACAGTTGGGTCATTCACCCTTGTATCAGGGCGAATACTTTTCCAAACTATGCAGTAGAGGAAATTACCATTTCCTTCACTGCATAGTTACTAAAATACGTATGGTTCAACAAAAAAGCTTTATATAGTTGTGGTTTTTGCTCTGCATTCTTCTGTTACTCGTATGTAATCATGAGATAAGTACATTTTTCTGATTTTAAGTTTCACTTCTATGAGGTGATGGACACAATCACACTTCATTTGTGTATGTTCTTTCACCAAATACTTTTGCTCAATTATTTGTTTTTTTTATTGCAAGGTTTAGCAAAGCATTAAACAAAACTGCATTTCTGTTTTGGTAGCAGTATCCGTCAGACCATAATATAACTGGCAAATTAGTATTTGGGTAATTTTCTTCTATATGTTTGACTATCAAAGAGGTGAATGTAGAGGCGCTTAAGTCACCCTCTATTTTATCCCACCAATAATTTGCCCCATCATGAGATTCCAAGTTATACACTGTAAAATTATGCACGTTTAGTTTTTTCTTATAATATAATGCGCTGGCGTTGATAGTGGGTAGTTTTTCAAAGTCTGCCTGCATCTTCCTTGTCTTTGGATTTTTCTTCGCGAGCAATATTTTTCTGCTCTATATGATTGGCATAATCTTGTTCTTTTATATTTCCAAACTCGTATGAAGTACAAGTATCACAGAAATCTTTCTTTGGTTTGTAAAGGCTTAAATTCATATCACAAAATGTATTATCAAAAATCTTAGAAGACACTTTTGCTTTATTGTTAGTATCACAATAGGTTACATATTCCCTATAAAGTTGCGCCTTTGACCGAATTATGGTTTCTAAATATAACTTACTACTTACTTTCTAAATATATAGATGGCATTTTGGGAAGGCTTTCGAACCATGAAATAAGAGTGGCCCTTTTTTTCGTGTTATCTTCATGTTTCACTGTTGCCTCATATATTTTAGTTGTGGTATTTAGACCATGTTCTGTTTTTTTAAACCACCCATGAACCATGTCTTCATTTAGTCCGAACGAATTCAAAAACATTTTTTTACATACGCTCCTTTTCGCATTGTTTTTATTTCTCAAGTAATACCAGTACGGTCTAGCTCTTCTGGAAGGCCCGTCTCCTTTGGATGATCTTTTTGTTGTAGTGTACTCTATATTTCCCGTGATATAAGCTCTTTTCTCCCACCAATCCATTTTTTCCCAAAATGTTTTAAACATGAGCCTCCTTTCGCCTTCTGTAAATGTATGACAGAATTGTTTAGAAGATTTTTGACATACGCTTAACCTACAAGAATCGCTTATTTTTCTTTCTAGCCTGGTAATTCCATAAGTAATTTCTTCCTTTTTGTTTCTTTGATATCCGTTTTGATTGAAAATTTATTATTTTGATTTAATCTGACCGGTAATGTTTCAAAAGTATGAGTTTGTCTCAGCTTAAATTCAATTGACCCTTCAGGGCTATATTTTAATGCTCTAATATCGCGAACTTCGGGATCCCCTTTTTTATGACCAGGGCGGAGTTTGCTAATGAACTTTAGCCCAGAGAAATCTTTAAAATAATCATGGTGTAAATATTGCACCTCGTAAGGTTTTGGTAATTTTCTCGCAGATTTTGCATAAAAAACATAGTCTGCAAGTACGTTTATAATCCTACCAGATATTTTTTTTTCAATAGATGAGTGCATGAGTGCATAGAATCACACTCCATTTGTGTATGACCTTTCTCTAAATATTTCTTAATGATGCAGACATCATTCTGAACTGCAAGATTTAAAAGTGCATTAGCCAAAATAACGTTGTGATTCTGTGCACCGCACCCATCACTATAAAGAATTATGTTTTTTTAATTATTTGCATCAAGAAAAGGACAAACCTTTGTATTTAAAAAATTGCAAATAATTGAAGCAAAACAATTTGCTTTGATCTCACCTTCCCATTCATTCCATATAATGCAAAATCCGTCTTTTTAATGCAAGTCAAAAATAGTAAAGTTATGAACAATTAACTTTGTTCTATAATATAAAGCAGAAACATTCGACTTGGGACTGAGTAGCACTGATTGCAGATCCATTGTAAAAACCCTATCACACGATCCTTTGTCCTTTTCTTTTTCAGCGCGGGCTTCTTCCTTTTTCGTAATATGTAGGTTATAGATTTCGTCAGAAGTGTTCTTTGTTCATAACTTACACATACATCACACTGATACTTCTTCGAAGAAAACAGAGATAATTCCATTTCCTCAAATATATATTTGAACAATGTCATACTGGCAGGCTGAATGTTCTTATCTTTACACCAAAAGTCCTTGTATGTATTAAAAAGCTCCGATTTGTTTTTCCATTGAGGTTGCAAATAAAATTTGTCACTTGCTTTGCGACAATATTGTGACTCTAATTTGGGTAGTGATTCTAAAAATTGTTTAATTGACAATTTCTTCTCAATACTTCTTCTGAGAAGTTCAGTAGAATCTTCAGTATCTTTTTTTCGGTTTTGTATTATATGGCTGTCATTATTATTCTTCTCTGGAGAGCACATATCTTTTCGAACCCAAGAAGTAATAGTTTTTAGAGATTTTCTTAAGGTATTACAGAACATGGTTTTACAAACTCTAACCCTGTCGTTACTTGGTTTTGTATTCAAAAAATAACTGCAGGATGTACTTCTTCGGCTTTCATTTTCATTTTTTCTATTTCTTGCTCTTTTTGTCTCTGTTGCGGTCGTTCTTCCTAATACGTAAACTTGTTTTAAACTCCACGAAAAAGTCCAGATTTTTTTACATATGCCGTTTTGTTCCTCTTCTTTAATTTTATAGCATTCAAAACCATTTTTTCGTCCTTTTGAGCAGGTACAACGATCTTTAATTTTTCTTCCACTTTTATTCACCACAAATTTATTGTCTTTTCACCCCAAATACTTTTCTCCCTTTTCTCTTTTCTTCTTGTTGCTATTATACTCCCACTCGTTACTGTTGCTGAGTCTGTTTGGCCTACGTTTTCGTTTTTTATTTGTTACATTGATGCTACTACCTTCACTTTCTAATGTGACTTTTCGGAAGAAATTTTCTTCGGGCCCAATTTCAGATTCAACCAATTCCTGATCTGAATTTTAAATATCAATATTTTCTTGTCCTTGATCCGATTGTAAACTTAAAATATTACTTTGATTATTGTTATTACCACTTGAAGATTCATATTCAGAATGTTCCGCTCCTTGTTTTTCGATTAACGTTACGTTATTTAAGCAATCTATGTCTATTAGTGCATCAAAATCTTCGGTGGTATTAAGATTTATAAGTTTCGTAACAAAATCTTCATTAGATAGGTTAGGATTAATATTCTCATCATTTATGGCTACTTTAGCTTAAAAGCACTCGTTTTCTAAATTCTTTATGGCAAGGGATAATTCGGCATTATCGTGGTTTTTAGCATTATCAAACTCGACGTTTTCAGGCTCATCACTTACGCTACTAGAATTTTTGGCTTGACTTTCGTTAAGAACTTTGCTTAAAATTTTAAAGCTTCTTGAAGTTCGATCCATTCTAAAAAAGATAAAAAACCTATGAAATTCTAGATTTTAAAGCACAAAAAAAAACTATACCATCTGTTATAGTCAGTCTTTAATTAATACAGAGAAGTTGTGTACTAATTTATAAACACGGATAAGTCCCAGTATCGCTGCTAAAACAGTTAAATGATTTTGTGTTAAATTACTGTTCTAAAATAGTTAAATCATAATTTTACAACCAAATATCCTTTCTTGTAATTTTAACACAATTTTTAACACTACCTACTAAATCACAATTTTAATTTTTATAGACAAGCTTAAAATCTTATTAATCATAAATATTAAGCCCAAAGCTTAAAAAGCAAATTAAATTATTAAGATACATGAACAGCAATAATTACAATGACAATGATTTAAGTTTTGATATTAGTTCAATTTTTGGGTAAATCTAATAGTTTAGGACTTTTACGATAAGAGCTATAATAATTTATTGTATGAAATATGCGTAACTCCAATTTAATTTAATATGAAAAATGTCCTCGCAAAAGTATAGAGCATAAAACTAATAAGTTAACATAAGATAAAACCGAATTTAAATATTATTTTACATTTCTGTACTTAATAAGTACTAAATTCTGTAGGAAAACAGTCTATTAATTATTTCTTAAAATGATTAAGTAATTTAAAAATAAACTGCGGAAATAACAAACACTGCAATCCACACGTCGTTATAGCACGAAACGCACGGACTTACGCAAAATTCAAACTAAAATAAAAACCGCTGGACTTAGGCACATTTCATTTGCTGCTGTGGCGGCTCCATCTATGAACGAAAACTCAATCTAATTACACCAAATTGTAGTTAATAAAATAATTCTTTAGATAACGCCCAAATCTCAATTTCTGGAAAGTGTGGACTTACGCAATTTTCATATGACGGTGACGATAATGCTTTAAAGTGGAATAAGTCGTATTTATATAATAGATTGTAATGTGTAAAGTAATGTCTGAAACTGTAAATGTTAATGTCACTTAAAAAAATTTCGGTGCCCCAGGGAACTGTTTATTGTTTTTTGTATTATACATAAATGATATGGTTTGGGTGACTGAAAAACTAAATAATATTTTATTTGCTGGTGATACTATGCTCTATATAGTTAATAAAAATCTACAGCAAATGGTTTGTGATATTCAAAAAAATATAAAAGATGGCGGGCAAGTCTGACGGTGATTCAGATGCTAGTGTAAAAAATACAAAAAGTACAGGTTTTAAGTGTTGTGCTAAAAAAAGTTGTAGTGTCTGTGTATATATAAACTGTTATGCAATCTACCACAATAGCTGCATAAAACGTATGGGAAATATTCTAAAAGTAATTGATAAAACAAAAATTGTATACTGCTTGGAGTTGGCAAATGTGGCGGCAAATTCCGATGAAAATGCCGTTAAAAATGGAAATGGAAAAAATTACCCTAGAAATAGAGTACCTTAAGAAACTGTTGGATAAGTTGGCAGACAAAAACGAAATTTTAAAACAAAATAACCAATTAATATGCGAAAAAGTGACTTTTTGGAAGTTGACTAATTTTAAAACCAATTTTAATTCGTCAAAGAGTACATTAGAAAGTAATGATAATTTTGTATATGGAACATGTAAAAATTAGATCTCTTACCCCTTCTTTCTCCTAGGTATCTGCATTGCTGCAGCATGAACAGTTTCACTTATTTGGGGTAAGTGAAATATGGTTAACACCAGCACTACCTGATTATCTAGTAAACGTGCCCAATTACACATTGTGTAGGGCTGATAGAGAATCAAGGGGTGGGGGTGTATGCTTGTATGTAGCTTAGTGTTTGAAAATTACAGTTCTGAATGAAAGTGTCTCGTATAGCAAGAATAGCGAAAACATGGTTGAACCACTGTGGGTATAAAAAATATAAAATATAAGAATAAACCTTTTCTGGTAGAAACATTGTATAAGCCCCCACAGATTAGCTACACTTTTTTGAATAATAAAGAAACCTTTTTGTCTAATATGTCTACTTGATATGACTACATAATCTTAATTAGCGATTTGAATATACATTTTTTTGCAAATTCTGTTGAAAGTGATTATATGGCATCATTGCTTGAGCTTTTTAACTTAAAACAAGTTGTCTTTAACAAAAAAGGCATATATGTCATTTGAACTCCACAAAAATAAAAGGGATACAAGAAAAATTGGCATAAGTTAAAAGATTGGAATATAAAGGACAATAAAAACAGTGAAATATCAATGAAATAAGTAACGTTTTTGCAGATGTATACCGGTTGGCCACACCCATAGACAATTTGCTACTGATTCTATCGGGATACAAGACTGGAAAAGCTTAATAATGCTGAACCTGTTTTTAAAGACATAAATAAAAATGACAGAATAAAATCAAAAAGTATGGGTATTGACCAAATAAGTTATAATCTTGTTCTTTTTAGCATTAAGCTTATTGCTCCATTTCTGACAAAGGTGTTTAATTTATCTCTACATAAAGGGGAATTTCCACAAATATGGAAAACTTCTATTATTAAGCCCCTACCAAAGTAAATAAAATTGAAAATCTTTTAGAGCTAAGACCAATTTCTCTTTTACCTATCTTTGCCAAAATGTTTGAATTAACAGTGTTGGATAAGTTGCTTGAATTCGTAAATATGCATGAAATTATACCCTCAGTACAGTCTGGTTTTCGGAAAAATCATAGAACAGCTACAGCCCTGACAAAAGTAGCTTCCGAAATATCAACCAATATATACTCCTCTTGTGTTTCTTGCCTTGTACTGTTAGATTTCAGTAAGGCCTTTGACCTCATAAACCATGAGATGCTGTTATATGAGTATCCAGGGTGTTTCAGAACTATGGGATCAAACTTCTAGGGGTTATTCAGTGCAACAGTAGAATCCATTTGAGTATAGGAACCCATGTTCGGAAATGTGTCACTACGCCACTACGGCCCTAAGACGCGTTTAAATTTAGAAAAAATATTAATTACCTAAATAGCTTTTGTATATGATACCATCACAACAATTGTTCAAAACGTCTTCCTCCAACCTCAATACACCGATTTAAACGCCGCACATGATTTCGGCGGACTACACTAAAAATTTGATCCTCGTTTTGAATGATTTCAAATGCTGCTGTTATTCATCCAGTTAAGTCTAGCTCTGATTCTACTAGAGTTTCATAGACTAAAGACTTTACATGTCCCCACAAGAAAAAATCGAGCGACGTTAAATCGGGTGACCTAGGATAAAGTGACCTAGATAAGGATAAAGGATAAAGTGACCTAGATAAATACTCGCGTACTTGTACAGCAAAGTGAGCCGGCGCTCCATCATGCTGAAACCACATTTGCTGTCTAACGTTTAGTGGAGCATTTTCAAGAACTTTCTTCAAGAAACGCAGATAAATAGGTCCTGTTAACCGTTCCGGTAGAAGGGCCCAATTAAATAATCGTCAACAATGCCTGCCCATACGTTGACAGACCAACGATTCTGATGTTTTCTTGGAAAAATTGCATAAGCTTCGTCCCAAACATCGTCCCAATTCCTACTATTAAAAATACCGTCTCTTGTGAAAGAGGCTTCATCGGTCCACAAAACATATCGTAAAAAATATGGTTGTGCAATGATGCAGCGACAAAATTGAACTCTAGGATGATAATCGGCTGCAGTCATACCTTGAACTTTCTGGAAGTGGTAAGGATGGAGTTGTTGCTCGTGTAGTACCCGCCAGACAGAACCGTTACTCGTATGCATATTCTTAGCGACGTCACGTGTGCTATTTGATGGTTCATCGGCAACTCGCTGAAGCACCTCTTCTTCAAATTCGACCGTTCTTACGGTTCGAGCAACACCAGTATCATGCATCTTGGTCTTACATGCCTGTCTCAGCGAGCCGCCGATGAACCGCAATAAACTTTTTGTATCCAGGATGATGTCGTTCGGGATAACGCTCATGATACAACCGCGATGCTGCTTGTGCATTCCAGTTTATTGCTCCGTATGAAAAATGCATATCCGCCAATTCTTGATTGGTAAAGTTTTTCATTAGCAATAAATGTTTAAAAATTGTAAGCTATAAAATTTTTAAACATGACATTGAGAATTGACATTGATAAGCGTTGATTTTAAACAATTGTTGTTATGGTATCATGTACAAAAGGTAAACATAAATGCAGCAGGTCCTATTTAGGTAATTAATGTTTTTTATACATTTTAACGCGTCTTAGGGCCGTAGTGGCGTAGTGACGCATTTCCGGATATGGGTACCTATACTCAAATGGATTCTTCTGTTGCCCTGAACAACCCTCAGAAGTTTGATCCCATAGTTCTGAAACACCCTGCATATATGAAGGGTAGAGGCTAAAAAGGGGAAATGTCACTTTTTGCTAATTTTAAGCTGTTCAGTCCGTTCAACTTTTAATAGACAGTATCACCTAGTAACATTATATAGGCGAAAAAAGGCAATTTCATCGACAATTTAAATTAAGCTGTACTCGCTAAAAAGGAGGAGAGTCCGCGCGCCACATGCTAAGAAGGGGGAACGTCACAAATGCACGTTATTCAGGAACTGTCAGAAGGCTCTCTTGACTGCAGTTATTTTTATTTTCTGCTTGCGTTTACCGGTTCTGGTGTTTATTTATTGTTCGTCAAACTTGTGGAAATATAAGTGACAAGTCGTATTTTAATATTGTAGTGCTAATAAACAGTATAAAATGAATCCAAGTGTCAGTGACAGTGAAGACTTTGTTGTTATGCCAGTTCAGGGAAAAAAGAGAAAAAGTTACGGAAGACTAACCGATGTTTCTAAAAAACTTAACCTACAAAGCCACCTGACAGGAAGCGACTGCCAATGTAAACGTCTGTTTTGATAAAGTTCTACTTAGTGCAAGACAAAAGATAATAAGTGAGTTTAATTTATTAAAATCCGTGGATGAGCAAAACATCTATTTGTGTGGACTTATTAGTATCTGTCCTGTACAAAAGCGACGTCCACGTAACGCAGAATAGGTTACATACGCAAGATTACATAAGAGTTCATTTGCTTATCGTGTCAGAATCTCTTTAGATGGTGAGACAATAGAAGTACCAGTTTGTTTTAAGGCTTTTCTTTCCTTACATGGTATAACCAAAAAAAGCTTGAAATTCTCCAGAAATCTTTAAAAATGATTGGTAGCGCCCAATTGGAGCGCCCCTCAAGCTGAAACAGGAAGCTAAAGATATAGTAGTCAATCATATTAGTTCTTTCAAAGGACGACAAAGCTATTACAGCCTAAAGGATTCTTCAAAAACCTACCTGCCCGAAGATTTAAATATCAGAAAAATGTACAATATGTACAAAAATACCGTTACAGATCAAAAATATTGTGTATCATATAAAACATATAGATCTATTTTCTCACGAGACTTCAACATTTCATTTGGTTACCCAAGGTCGGATACGTGCAGTATCTGTGACGAATACTTAGCAATATATTAGGTCCCTAGAAGCCAAAATGAAGAATGTGTCAGAAAATGCCATAGAAAAAAAACAACTAGATGACAAAATCACTACCCTCCAACAAGAAAATCTACTTCACAAGCATAAAGCTGAAGTGTTTTATTCAAGAAAGAAGGCTGCAAAATTATCTAGTCGAGTAAATGAGAACAAAGAAGCAATATGCATGGATTTTGTTAAAAATCTGCCAGTGCCCAACATCAGCACAAATGATGTTTATTATAAGCGACAGTTATCTGTATTCTCTTTTAATATTCATGTTTTGTCGACTAGTCAAAGTATTTTCTATACTTATCCTGAAACAAACGGTCGAAAAGGCTCTGACGATGTATGTTCGATGTTGCATCATTTTGTTTACAACTTTCTACCTAGTAGTGTTCGAGTTCTCGATATATTTTGCGACTCATGTGGGGATAGAATAAGAATTACACAGTTATCCGTTACCTCCATCACTTAGTGCATGTGCAAAAAAGGTTTGATGAAATCAAGAGGACATTCATTTATGGAATGCGACAAAGATTTTGGACTAGTTCAGCAAAAGTCGCGTATGGAACTTCCAAATGAATGGGCTAAAGTTTTTAGAGCTGCACGAGTTAAACCAAATCCTTTTGATGTTAGGGAAATCAATAAATTCTAGTTGCGATCCTATAGGTTTGAAATCTTGAGTTTAGTTGTAGGATGGGATCGAAGGAATAAAAACAAACGTCACTTTATGTACTGGCCAACGTTTCGCAATAATTTTATTGCTTCATCAGGGCCTTTAAAATTTTAAAGCAACTGTGTGTGATACAACCCATCAATTTAAACCGTTTTTGTTAAAAAAACAATATTTTATATATTCTATGTTACCTGTGTGTCCTGTAAACATGATTTTTTATGACAAGCAAAATCACACTGTTATGGCCCTGATGAAGCAATAAAATTATTGCGAAACGTTGGCCAGTACATAAAGTTAGGGAAATCACTTTCGATTTTTTTAAATGCTGGACTACACATTTTTCTTCACTTTACAATAATAAGCGTCCAATGAAGATCCAGCCCATACGTGAACTACCATCGATTAACATGGAATGGTATGTGGGAATCGGCTGTTTTGATTGAGCCGAAGAAAATATGTATCAATAATTTACCAAACAATTTGTTCGAATTACCAGGCCAATTATACAAAGGTACCTAACTATACACATAATATTATTTTCCAATGTTAAGGATGTTTTATCTATTTGCAGAACTACTGCCTATAACACTAGCCAAGTACAATGACCTGCAGTGCTTAATGAAATTCTGTCGCAATCCACCCGCTAGAAAATATTTCTGTACATTAAAACATACCAGAAATGTCAAAGACAAGGCTTCCTTTCCAAAAGCTTCGTGTGTAAGAAGCGAAAAAAAAATTTTCTGTATCTTTCCCAATTAAATGACAAATTCGAATTAACCTTTGAAGTTGTGTACTTTCTTCTTCTTTTTTGCTCTAAAAATTTTTTTAAATGGAATTTCATTAATATTTTCTCAATTCCAATCCCAAATAGACATAACAAACTAAGTCTATTAATACATTCAATACAAAGTAATAAAATAATAAATTATTGGGTTTTAAAATTAAAAATTGATTTCCTGAAAATCAACGATTTTTGACATTCCCCCTTTTTAACCTATACCCTTCATATGCATATAAATAACAGTTACCTCACTCTTGAAATGAAGAACGAAATTCAGTTAGCTCAAAACGCCTCTATGAAATTTGTTTTAAACATACAAAAATTTGATCACATAACACCAGTATATATTGACAATAAGCTACTAAAATATGAAAGGAGAGCAGCTTTACATTTTGGTCAGTTTGTTTATAGAATTTACAACTCCCTAAAAGAAAAAAGAATAGAATTTACAAGGTACCCTAAATATCTTTTAGATTATTTCACAGCAAGATAAGTTATAATTTACAGAGTCACCACCTAAGAAACATTATAAGATTTTAAATACCGGTACATAGAACTAAAGGTTTTAAAAACTCATTTGCCTGCCAGGGTGTATTTTTGTTAAACTCTGAAGTATACAATTTAATAAGATCATGCTCACTTTTTACTTTCAAGAACTCACTCTTCTGTTAGATTCACATATACCTTTATTGTAATGTTAACGAGTTTAGTATAAAGTAGTATTGTATTGAAACTGCCCACTAATACTGTATTTTTCAGGTAGCATGGAAGAACACATTATGTAAATATTACCTTTTATGTAATAGTTTGTGATTGAATAATAAACGTTTATTTATTATTATATGAACATACATAGAACTTGGCAATAAATTAAGCCTAAATACCACAAAGTCAGAATTTTGTATATTTGGGTAAATGGTCGAGACATTTTCTATTCACAATAAAAGTTCATGTGGATAGACGGTAATTAGTTTATGACCCTTGAATTATTATTCTTTTATTCGAGAGTTTCGAGAGGGTTGTGAGCTGACTTCCTGACGAAGTATTTTAAAAAACCGAGAGGCCGTAATTGGCCATAAAGTACCGGGACAATACATAGGAAATCAACCAAGAGGCCCTGTTTAGTCTGGGTCAATATAGAACATGTTTTCTAACATGCTGGTAGTAGTAAGTATCAACACGACCAACCATCTCTAACCATCGATTGTTGATATTTCGCCAATCAACTGGAACGCAATATTTAGCAATTTAAGTGTGTAATGTATATTTTAATAACTTTTATTTTCTGCTAATATTATTATTATTACTAATATATATTTTGGTATATTTCTTTTAGGTTTATATCAAAACAAAAAAAAACTAATTCGAGTATTCGGCACAGTTCTGGAAAAATAAAGTATTAAAATTGCAAAACTCCCTTTTATATCGTTGAACTAAAAGAGCCCGACGGTATAGCTATATAGCTAGTGCTACAAACAGCTCCACCACCAGCAGCAACGGCAGGATTTTATGACAGGCTGCCGCCTCCCGTTTTGAGCGAGGGTAAGTGTGTGTAGTTGTGTGATGAGAGATCGTAATTTATGGGGTCGGAGGTGAGGAAAATACGCTCGGGAAAAATAAGGGATCGCAGCAGCAGCGCGTCAAGGGAAAGAAAATGCTGTTACCGCCAACGCGGGCCGAATAAGATGAACCCTTGCGAAAAGAGATTTTTTTTATTTCTTTTTTTTTTTACTTCCTATTTGCAGTTTGCTTTTTGCTATGCTATGCGGCTCTTTGCTGTATGCCTTAATTAAGCCAGACGTTGAATAGCCGCACTTTTTTTGAAATCTCCGATGCTTTGCGGTACTAAAAGTTGGCGGCATGTCAATTAAAAATGGAAGTATTAAAAAGACTAATTACAGCTGTATTGCATATCTTTTACTAGAAAAGCTAGAAGTGAATATTTGCAAAAATAATTTTTGATTCAAAAGAGCTTTTAAATCAAAAATACAGAAATAAAAAAATTTCAGCTTGAGACCTAATTTATTTACAAATTTGCAAATGTTTACTAATTCTAGTATTTTAAGCTCAATTTTAATATAACTAAATAAACTTTTGCCAAATCCTTGTTTAGTCAAATTAGGCTTTTTATTAAATATATAAAAGGTTTTATTAGATTTTTAACAGGTAATTTGCGATAGATTTCGAACATTCAGATTCTACTTGCTTGTTCGTATATTAATAATAATAATATTAAACGACTTTATTTCCTGAAATCATTTACAATAAATTCTAGTTGCGATCCTATAGGTTTGAACTCTTGAGTTTAGTTGTGGGATGGGATCGAAGGAATAAAAACAAACGTCACTTTATGTACTGGCCAACGTTTCGCAATAATTTTATTGCTTCATCAGGGCCCTAAGGTAACAAAAAAGACACAATGAACAAAGGATTATTATATATAAACAAAATTTAACTTTTTGGGGTTATGTTGATACCACCAAAAAAAGAAAAAACAGAAAAACAAAAAAAAAAACAACAAAATCTTAGATTTGAAATAAAAAAAATTACACAACAAAAAAAAAATGATAAAATTACTTACATAACAGTGTGATTTTGCTTGTCATAAAAAATCATGTTTACAGGACACACAGGTAACATAGAATATATAAAATATTGTTTTTTTAACAAAAACGGTTTAAATTGATGGGTTGTATCACAGACAGTTGCTTTAAAATTGATTCTACGGTGTACAAAAATAATTTAGCATCTAGCCAGAAAAACCGGGTATGCGAGAACACAATAGACGCATTCTTTTTGTGTGATGTGTGTTACATTGGTCAGACGGGTAGATATTTGAGGCAGCGCCTATATGAACATGAGTATGATTGTAGGAATTTAGCCCTTAAAAAAAACCCTACTGCTTTAGCTGAGCACAAAATGAATACAGGACACAATTTTAATTTTGGCAAGACTCCAATTATGGGCCAACAGCAGCTTTTTAAAAAGAGACTTCTAGCCGAAATGATAAACATAAAAAAACATAATAATGCGGTAAATAAAAGAACGGATATAGACAATCTAAGTTCCTCTTATTTTAATCTAATAGATCAAATCAAAATGTAAACTTTTGGGACTGTTTTGGTTCTTATCACTAAAAAGAATGCATCTATTGTGTTCTCGCATACCCGGTTTTTCTGGCTAGATGCTAAATTATTTTTGTACACCGTAGAATCAATTTTAAAGCAACTGTCTGTGATACAACCCATCAATTTAAACCGTTTTTGTTAAAAAAACAATATTTTATATATTCTATGTTACCTGTGTGTCCTGTAAACATGATTTTTTATGACAAGCAAAATCACACTGTTATGTAAGTAATTTTATCATTTTTTTTTTGTTGTGTAATTTTTTTTATTTCAAATCTAAGATTTTGTTGTTTTTTTTTTGTTTTTCTGTTTTTTCTTTTTTTGGTGGTATCAACATAACCCCAAAAAGTTAAATTTTGTTTATATATAATAATCCTTTGTTCATTGTGTCTTTTTTGTCACCTTAGGGCCCTGATGAAGCAATAAAATTATTGCGAAACGTTGGCCAGTACATAAAGTGACGTTTGTTTTTATTCCTTCGATCCCATCCCACATCATTTACAATGTAATAGAAAAAAGAAAAAAAAATCCTTATATTGGCAGGAAACTCCAAGGAGTATATATAATATATCCTGTAATAGTTATAACTTATTATATAGATAGGATGGAGTTTAAAACAACAATATTTTGCGATAAAAACAAAAAACATACATTTTGATTCTTGAATCTTCCGCAAGCAAATCTGATACGAGAATTTTGTACTTTTTGAATTCTGTTTTTAGTCTCTGCATCAAGATAGGGCCCGTAAATAGGTACACAATAACTGAACTGAGACAGGATCAAAGTGTCACATAATATTTTTTTGAATAGCTACAGTCAAGAAACTCCAATTACTAAATCTTACACATGTGCTCGAAATCGCATCTTCTAATCTAAAATAAAACCTTAATTCTTTGCATTGCTAGTAATTTTAATTTGTTCATCAATAATAGTTAGCTGAACTTTCCCTTCCATCAACTCGTAAGTTTTACCAAAAAGCATTGCTACGGAGTTTAATGCTAAAGAATGCTCAGCGGATAAATTTACAATAGTTGTAACGAAGTTACTATATTTTCTGTAATTCTCATATTTATCTATAGAATTACTCGGTTCTTTTTCCAACTTAAATTAATAATTTTCAAGATTCATATTAACAACTAAGATTTGCCCAGTAAAGTTAAGAAAGTTTCTATTTTGTTAATAAACGCGCGACCGCGTTAATACCACAGCACCGTTCGTGTCCGTACCACCACTACTGTTACCGCCTTTACTAAGTACCGCGCATGTCCGTGCTCTATATAACGCGATGCACTGACCGGCAGTCCGTTGAGTCCGCGCAGTCCGTTGAGTGGCAGTCCGACCGAGTACCGTACATCGCTCCGCCGCTGTTGTCAGCATGTAAGTATAATAAGAAGTAAGTAAGGTAAGAAGGTAGACAAATCCCTTTTTCCTATTCCTAGTGTCCACGGGGTTGCGTGCCGGACCGTTACGGGGTAACACTGTTTATTCCTTAAAAAGTGCTAGGGGGCTACGTGTCGGACCGTTACGAGGTAGCACCATGCATTGGACATTATCCCATTATTCCTAGTCTCCGCAGGATACACGGGGTTGCGTGCCGGACCGTTACGGGGTAACACTGTGTATTCCTTAAAAAGTGCTAGGGGGCTACGTGTCGGACCGTTACGAGGTAGCACCATGCATTGGACATTGTGGCTTTATACCGCAGTCATACGACCGAGGATCTCGTGCGGATCCGTGGTATGGTGGCCAGCCGTATTGAAGGTCACCAACGCCCAAAAGCTGACCAGACTGTAAAGACTGGTCTGCTTGGGAATTACTGGAGCTATGAGAACAACTCCTGCGGCACCACTAAATATTCTTCTTCGGCTACCGGACCTCCCAGTCTGGATTGAGAGGAAGGCCATGGCGGCGTATAAAAGAATGAGAGATAGCGGAGGGTGGCGCAATGTTCACTTAGAACAAGGCCATATGACGATTGCTCTCAGGATGTGTAAGAACATACCAATTCTGACATCCAGATGCACTACAGCAAACTAAGGTTAAAGGGGTTTTAAGTCGAAATCCCGACAAGGGAAGAATGGTCGGCGAACCAAGTTAAAGAGCCAAGTGGTTTCCAAGCCTGGTACACGGATGGATTATGGATGAAAAGCACCAATTCAGCCGGAGTCGGAGTGTACAGGATGGAAACGAACACAGGGGAATCCTTTCCGGTAGGGAAACACACCACAGTTTTCCAAGCGGAGGTGTTTGCTATACTCGAAATAGCGCACAAACGAGAGGCATTGAAAGGTAACGGGGATATTTGCATCTACTCCGATAGTCAAGCTGCCCTTAAGGCGATTCAGAAATCCAGGGCCAGCTCAGCGCTAGTCCAGGAATGCAGAGACGCATTGGAAAGGCTTGCAGCACACAAAGAAGTGAGACTGTTCCCAGGACACCAAGGTGTTGAAGGCAATGAGCGGGCTGACGAACTGGCAAGACAAGATTCCGTTAACCCGTTCGTAGGCCCCGAATCTTATCTCGGTCTTAGCAAAAAACAAATCTCCCAGGCACTTAATAATTGGGCCTGGGAAAAAACAAGGAAGAATTGGAGAAGGACAGAAGGATGTAGACAGGCCAAGGAAATGATAACAGACCATGGACTTGACACAGGACCAAGACTTGGTGGGAATCCTGACCGGGAACAACAGTCTAAACGGGCATCTACACCTTCTTGGTATAAGAGAAAGCCCACGGGTTGGTAAAAGGACGGGCCGACTCAGTGGAGACCGCGCATTGGGAGTGGAGGCGTAGTTGGGGTGGGTGATTCTGGGGTTGGCGAAAAGGGACTGCTCAGGCCTACTTGCCGAGCTCTAGCTCTCCCACCCTCACTACTACTACTACTAATCCATAAATTTCCAAAACTAGCTAGTATAAACAGTAAATAATAGCGACCCCAAGGCCGAACCTTGTGGAACCCCTGATGAAACACTTCGAGGAAGAGAAACACTATTTCCAAGCTTGACATCGTTGTGAAAAAAAAATCAATGACGGGTATATCCCCCTCTGGCGTTTATAACGGTTTAATAACGATCCCTTATACTTATAATTAGGGCCCTTGGTCTATCTGATCTCAAATTGCTGCCAATCTCAAATGAAGGACATTCTCTCATTCAAATTGTTTGACCCCCAAACAAGGCAACTTAGCAACTGTCGCAGTCGTCTCCACATGATATCCCACAAGTGCTCTATTGGATTCATACCGAGGTTTCTGAGTGGTCAATCTATGGTAGCGATTTGAACTTCTTCGAGGTACTCCTGTACCAGCCTTGCCACGTGTGGTCGCGAATTATCGTTCATAAGCATAATATTATCTTTAATATAGGGAGCGAATGGATCCACATGATCTTCTAAAATATCTGTAATGTACCTCTGTGCAGTAAACCGTCCTCTATCTCTAACTACTAATTCTGTGTGGCCCACCATATTAATCCCCCCTTCCCACAATTACTAAAACGCTACCATAACTAAATTGGTTTCCACTAAATTGTACTACGCATATTATTCTCCTAGCCTTTAGAACACTCTATTACCTCTATCGTTAGAAAAAGACAGCATCGGGATTCATCACTAATGATAACCTGTACCCAATCTTCATTTTCCCAACCAACGTATTCACGAGTGAATGAACTAGAATGATAGAACTAAGACGTACTAGTCCCGAACCGTTGCCTCAAGGTATGAATTCGTAAAAGCAAGTCGGTTTTCAGCAAAAGTTGTAACTCTTCGACGACCCTGGCCTTGTCTTAAAATGCTGCTACTAGTTTATGTAAACCGACTCAAAGCTTTGAAGATTGTTGACTGGTTGACAATAAATCTTTCGGCAAGCTAAATTTGGGTATACCTTTCTTCGTGAAGAGTAACAACTCTAACACAGTCAGCTTCTGACAAATTGCGGTTTTCTCGTTGTGGCGGATTCACTTTGCAAGAACTTAATATGTAAAGTTAGAATCACGTCGAATATCGAAGCTTTACTGAAGTAAAACGCATGAAATTCTGAATGGAAAAATATAAACAAAAACATTTTTATCTTTGTTCATTTTTTTGCTTCTAAAAAGGTTTGCGTCTGTTTACAATTCATCGAAAATCAACTGTCAATAGTCCACAATAGTGTTAACAATATATGTACTTCTATGGATTTAGAAATAACAAATATTTGATATAAAACGGTGTCTAAAATTATGCGTTAATTTTGAAGCGCAGTGTATAATTTAACAGAAATAGTTGTACTGATACCAAATTCATAAAAATTACTTCAGTATAAAGACAGAAGCATAATTAGTACAAGTATACTAAAGCCACAGTGTTCTTTTGCTTTTATCATAACGGAAATTATTGAAGAAAAATAATTAAGAAAATGTGTTATTAATTACTTAAGTTGAATCTTGAAAAACTATTGAAATAAATCAATTTAGCTTTGCTCGTTCCCAGCTCGTTGCTTTGATTTGATAATTTAAATAGGAAAGGTATTACGGAGGGTTAAATAAAAAAAAGAATAGTCTTTAAGTCCATGGTGACGACAAAGTATATATATTTCAACTATTGTTGAACAACTAACTAACAACAACAACTGTTGTTGAAATATATAGACTTGATACATTGATTGTATCTCTACTACATCTTTTCATGTTAAGGATTAAATTATCCAGATCTTCTTGGGGAATTGCTATCCAACACTGTTGAAGAGCTTGAAACACAGATGGTTTTGCTAGTTTTGAAACTGATTCTAGCCCTAAAAAACTGTTCGCTCAAGCATATCCCAGAGATGCTTTATAGGATAGGAGATCGGGTGATTGAGCTGGCAAGTCTAAAACACAAATGTTCTGCTCTCTCCAAAAAATTTCATGTGATTCTAGGTGTGTGTGGAGTGGCATTATCATGCATTAAAATAAAATTTGTACTGATATTTTCGGCATATGGAACAACAATAGGTTCTAAAATATTTCTAACGTACCGTTTTACTGATAAGAAACGATTCAGAAGAATGAGCTCAGTTCGCCTCCCAAGATAAATTCCTGGCCTTACCATAAATTGTGCCTCCTCTATAACTATGAACCCTCTGTGTATGATTATGGATTCAATTTCTTATGCCTGGTGCTCTCAATACACGTACTCTTCGAGAATCTGGATACAAGCCAAAACGAGATTCATCAATAAATACTAATAATCAGATTTAAGAGTTGGCATCTCCAAGGCCTCCAAGTAGATAGTATGTCTTGAAACAGTCATATTATGAGCTCCGTGCAGATGACTTATTAATAATTTTGGTGCTATCACTGTGTCATTTTTGCGACCTTCTAATTAAGCATATCGATCGTTGATCTGAGGTTATCGATGCACTTGAGGCGGGTGAGCTCCCTGTGGGGATCTTTTGCGACCTAAGCAGGGCGTTTGACTGTGTCAGCCATGACTGTATAGTTACGTTTACTGTATAGTTACGTTACTATGTACGTGGATGATACATCAGCTCTTGTTCATCAACAAAGTACAGAAAATATGCACATTACTGTGGGAAAAGCATTGCACGAGCTAAATAAATAGTTTACTCCAAATGAATTTTTTCTCAATACCAAGAAAACAAATTATACGGTTTTTTGCACTCATCGAGGTCAATTAAATCTTGATCTTGACATGCATTTAGGCAAAAATGATAGTTTCGTGCAAAGTCAACAAGCAATAAATTTTCTTGGCTTGATACTAGATGGCACTCTTTCATGGGAGGCACATTGCAAAGATTTGGCATTAAAATTAGGTAGCCTTTGTTATGCTATACGAAATATTAGGTCCTTAATTGATAAAAAACAGTTAGTTTGTGTATACTATGCCATAATCCACTATAGGATTCTGTATGGGATACAATTCTGAGGTTTTTTAGCGTATGCGTGTCGTGTACTTATTGATCAAAAACAAGTTATTAGATGTATGGCGGGAGTATCTTTTAAAACTTCCTGTAGATCGCTTTTTAATCACTTTGAGATTTTTACTGTTCCGTGTATGTATATATTTCAAGTGTGTTTATTTGTTTTTTAAAAATCTTAATTTATTTATGACAAATGGTTTTTTTCAATAATTATCCAACTAGACTAAAAAATGATTTATCTTTGTTGCGTACTAGATTAACTGTTTCAAAAAATTTTATCCAAAAGTGTCCACAAGTATTTAATAAATTGCCAAATGACATAAAAATTACAATAGTTTGTAAACATTTAAAAATAAATTGAAAGTTTTTTTAGTTTTGAAGTGTTACTATCATATTAAGACCTGCCTTTCGGAGTAATAACTAGCTGTAACGTATATATTTATTTTTGATACTGTTTTATATGCTTAATAAGTTTTTTGAGTAATAATGTTTGAAATTTTAGCTTTTTTGAAAATGGACGAATTCCAGAACACGTATTATGTTAATTTTGGATAATAAAGATTTGAATTTGGATCCATTTGAGGAGTATGATCTGTATGAGCCTTGGTCGATCCAAATGCCCTTCGCGGCTCCACAGGCGAGAAGTAACGCTCTAAGTGGTGCCTATAGCATTGGCTCGATTAATTTGATGCATTCTATCCTCAATCATCCCCACACTCGTTAACAACTCATTATCTGCCAAATGACGTCTAGGCATATTTAAACAATTTAAAAGCAATTTAAAAAACCCCTTTGCAGACTCGATAAAGAACTACTAATATTCTACGTTATCGATTTTATGTGTTTCAGGCTAGATTTTGAGCAGGTGTGTAGTTATTTTCGAATAGTTAATATTAGGGTGTCAGTACAATCCAAGATTGTCATTTCAGAACTCATTTAGAAATATAATAATAACACGGCGATAGAAAATGTTATTTTAGTGTTAATTCTGGATGTAAAATTTGCACTATCGCATAATATCTCCCTTTGTATTCGGTAAATGCAAATATTTGTATTTAGTCTTCAAGTCATGTGGTTCGTTGGTAGGACAAAATGGACTCGTTAAAATATGCCCGTCTTTATTTGGATAGGTCCTATCGAAATATTGCAGCCAGCTTTATTAAGCTGTATTTGAAGTTGGCAATTAACGTTCTAAAAAAATTATTACATGAATAGCCCATCATCCATCATCGGGTACTATATGAAGGGTTTTTTTATAATAATTTATGCAATTATTAAATAGGCCATAAAAAGGTTTTTCTTTTTTACGTATGCCTAGTTTACTATTTTAAAGTCACTAATGAGTTGGTTAGAAACTTACTTATACTAGAGGAAGATGAACTAAGCTACTGAGCCATTAAGTCTTATAATAATTAATAATAAATTAAGCTTTATCAGTGAGTGAGTACTGAGTTTAAATATTTTTATTATTGTGTGATCTGCTTCCTAATATTGCACTTGTGGTATCAGCAGTAGTTTCAAGAGACTAAGAGAGATTTCGATAGAAGGTCAATTACTTCACTACACCTGAGTTTAGGGTTCAGGTGCATGTCAAGGGACTTTACACCAGATAATGGGGTTTCTCGTAAGCTTAAGTGGCTCGGAAAAAATAAGATAATTCTGTTGGTCTAGCAGGAGACTGTTTGAATAAAACCATTTTTTTGCAATCGACTGTACGAACATAGAACCTTTAATGGCATTCACAGCGGCAAAGGAAATTATAATGGCATCAGCGGGTCGTGTGTTTAGTGTGTTTGTGGCAAGGATTGTAAGCTCATTAATATAAGAATAGTATGTTTTCCAGGGTAGAGCACCTAAGACACGCCAATATTAAAAGTCTTTCCCGATAATGCCCAAAGTCCGTTGCGTATTACCGTATGCGTCCCATTTTTAAGGTATAATTGAATTTTATGCTTCGAGGTCAAAAGTTGGATTGTTGAAAGTTTCGCAAAAGCATTCCTTGATTTACACAGTTAAACGCCTTCCTCAAGTTACAAAATACAACAGTGCTAAATCGTATATTACGTAATCATGCAAGGATTTGTTCGACTTTTCCTCGTTAAATCAAAACCTCATGGAACCCTTAGTCAAATCTTTTTGCTCGTCTACAATTATATTAGAATTTATGTTAAAATACTCTTACGTTAAGGTTGTATCACACATGTAGCTTATGTTTCCTTATTATGGATGGTTATTCTCCTTCAAAATCGAGGTATTAGAGCTAATTACATAAATCGGTTGTCCGCTCCTACTCGTGATCCTCTCATTTGTGAAGAGTAAAGTACCACTATTTTTTCTGCATTTGGACTCACGGAGTCCACTCAACACGAAAAAACTTAGGTTTTTTTATATCATTGAGTACCCAGTATTCATAACTCCTGTACCTTCTGGCCAATACAGGTGTTTATAGAATACAGGAAGTATTCTACATAGGATTAGTAAGTAGGTAATCTATTTATACTATTGCTATATAAAGTACGTTAATTTAAACTTGAGTCCACTTACTTTCGTATTTTTAACATGAGCTGACAATCTTGCTTCAATTTTATAAATACTGTAAATAAAATTCTGACAAAATTTCAAGTCGCCTGGTGTAAGCGAGTGTGTTTAGTAATCGCTTTAAGTTATTAATATAAAAATACAAAAAGTATGCTGCCATCATCAACATAACGCGCAGCAGTCATATTGCCTCGAACAAAGAAAAGGGTGATCGGCTATCATAAGCAAATAGAAAGCCATTACTCCAACAGTCCTGTATTCATGCCTCTAATCACGTCATTCTCAACGGTGGCATTTTACCCTTCTATGACCATTGTGCATACCTAGACAGAATGGCTATTCGTCTCAAAAGATAACATTATGCCATTCTGCCTTCCAGTGTTGCCGTTCTCTGCTTCAGTCCAAACGTTGATGACAGTGGTTCGCAGGCAAAGAAATCACTACCCGCAGAAGGTATAAAAACAGTTGAAAGGCTCGAATGCGACGATAGAGTGTATGCCTAGTAACTAGTATACCTTCTTCTTCAAACCATTAATCAGCGGTCTGATGCGTAGTAGCAAAACAGTTTCGCAGGACTAATTTTCTGATGCGCCTATCTTGACACCTCGGTTTACTAGGTGGCCTTCATGTTTTTCTATCTTCTTCTTTCTAAATCTGACACACGCATTAATGTCATTACAGGATAATAAACACAGCGGCCAGTCTGTTAATTTTTCTGAAGTGTGCGTAAACGTAAAATTTGACAAATTATGAAATACGCAGTGCGTGAACTGGCAGATATACATTTTATTTATAGAACAGCGAACAGAAAATATCCAAATCGCAGAGCGCCTTCTTAACGGTTCTCGCGAATTGATCCAGAAAGACCGTCGCCGTCGTTTGATGGTACGTACACCCGATGTTTAGCTGCGCATCTTTGCACATGTAGAGGAAGTGCGGGAAAACGTAAGTAGCGATTCTTCATACTCAACTCCTGTATTCATAGCATATACACAGGGTACAAGCTCTTGCTCCGACAGACTATCCCGCTCGAGTTATCTTCGGTCATTGGTTATTAAGAAAACTGGTACAAGAACCCCATTTTAGCAAATGTTTTATGCACGGATGATGATGAGTTTACAAGAAATGAAATTTATTATAATTACCATAATACACATCACTCGTTCGATGAAAACAATGACGGTCGACACCAAATTCGATTCTTAGATAACGTTTGGGTGGGAATTCTTGGCGATAGGTTTATTGGACCATTTTTTCTACCCCTTAAGTTAATTTTACACCTTTCGAAAAGTCACTTATTTCTTATATAAATAAACATTTTAGGCTTAATGATCAAAGTTACCTTAATTTTGATAATACATGATTTACCAGCACTTTTGAAGGAAGTGCCCATAGCACAGAGGTAGATCATGTATTTTATGCATGATGTTGTAACAGCTCATTTTCCGCTAGCGGTGAGAAATCTAATTAGCTCTCGGAAAATGCTTTCTTCACAAAAACTTAGATATAAATTATCAGGAAAGATAAACAAAAACAAATATAAACGTTGTCATTTTTACTATAGCCTGCTTTAATTATAATTATTATGTTGGCGAAAAATCAAAATGAAGACATTATTCTTTCTGGCTGTAACTCTTCTTATGTCAGTGATTACATATTGGGTTTTTTTGGTCATGAACTCTTGATCCATTATTAGGCAGAGCACCCTCTCATTATGTTACTATTATATGTTACTTATCCTTATTCAATTTATATAAGAACGATATTCAATATCTATGCCGTTTATCTGTCGCCGCTTCACTTACGCCAAAATACTCGCTACCTATGCAATTTATCTGAGATCACTCTCGAGGCTACAGAAATCGATTTGCATTTTTACCGGACTTCGCATCTAGGATAGAGTAATTTGTGCCAAAGCAAAGTACCTCATGTATTTATTATATAAATATCCTTGCTGTATGAAGTGGCTAGAAGGTAAGAAAGTATTTTTAACTTGTTGCATAATAATGTTTCATCATCATTCTTTCAAGTCCAATTGCGTTTATTGGTGGTTGAAACCCAACATTGACCTCTCCATAGCATTTTGCGTTACTAGCATTTTTCTTGCTATCTTCTTAGTTAAAGTGAGTGTCTCTACGACATATATTATCACTTTCAAAATGCATTGGTTAAATGCTTTTCTTTTTAAGGATGGTTACAAATTGAGTCTTGGAAATATTGAAGATCAAGCCATTTTTGAGATTTGTTGAGGTCTTTCCAAAATTTGCGTGTCTGTCAATGCTGTCTGATATAAAAACAATATGATCTGAAAATTTTAAATTTCAGATATTCTATGCTTATGTTTACGCCCATGCTATCCCATTCTATTTGTTTACATGCGTATTCCAGCAAAGTCGTAAATAACTTTGGCAATATCGAGTGCCAAACACCCTGCCGAACACTGCGTTCTATTTTAAATTTATATATATCCTTATGAATCTTTATATCCTTATACAAGCAGTTGCTTTTCTGTAGATATTTCCAATTATTACGGTGTATCGATGGTCGATTCAATATTCGACAATGAACTAAAGCTTCGAGCATATAGTGTTGATTTATAATATCAAATGCTTTCTCGTATTCTATGAATATATGTATAACAGGCTAGTTATATTGTACACATTTCTGTATTAAAGTTTAAATAGCCTGCAAGTGATTGGTTATACCAAAACCTCGACGGAGCCCAGCCTGCTCGCGCGTCTGGTCCAGTTTGTTTTTTTACAATGAATTTTATGAAAGTCTTTTAAATCAGCAATATCACCTTTCTTATGCATGAGAACAACTTTTCAGAAGACATGCGTTGAAAAGTTTTTGAAGTATGCGTAGTAGAGTATAACCCACTTCTTTAAGTGATTCGATTTAGTTATTTTCATTTCAGAGTTTTTATTTTATCAACTGTTATTTTACGGATATCTTTAGATCCTACATTTTGAATTTCCTCGGTATCTGCCTTGATTGAAGAAGTTCCTCGTCTTTTTTATAAATTCTTTGTAAAAGTTTTTTCCATCTCAAAAATATCCTCTCTATTGGTTTTTGTTGTCCCACTTTTACCAAGCATTTTGCAAATGTTTATTTTACGAAAGAGCGAAAGCTCTTTCTCCGTAGTACCTTCAAACTTTTATTTATGCTCGCTGTGTTATTTCTGATATGTTTTCTGAGTTGGAGATATTCTTGTTGATTTTAGTTGATAGCAGAGTTTGCCGTATATTTTTCTCGCGTCTTTTACCTATTCCTCATTAAATTTTTCGTATTTTGGCTTAGTTTCTTTTCTTTTTCTTTAACTTTTTCGCTATGCTTTTCTCAAAAAAAGAGGAGGCTCAAGCCTCCTTTATAGTATGACTTACTTGTCTATTAAATCATCTACGCTAATCTACTCCTCTTTTAGATTTATATTTAAATACCAAGCTCTTATATTTAAAGCTATGTAGGGTGTTGTAAATAAGTGCGACAAACTTCAGGGGGTGATTCTGCATGGAAAAATAATGACAGTTTGCTATATAAACGTATGTCCGCAAATGCTTTGTTTTCCGAGATGCGGTGTTTTCTTAAAAATTGACGATTTATTTATTGCTCTGAAATCGGTCGAGATAAGCTAATGAAATGTGGAGGGTTTTAAGAGGTAGTTATCGCGTATTTTTTGACATGCAATTAAGAATTTTGTGTTTCTCATTGGCGCGCATACGGGTAATAATCTCAATTTATTTAAAGAAAAAAATGGTACGCCACTAAGATATTTTAAATAAAAAATAATTTTTGAATTTCTCGTTTAATTTGTGATAAAAACCCTCTCTTACTTTTTTTTCGTATGTGGCGCCGTTTTTATGCAAAAAAACACATCTTGACGCGTATTTTTCAATTCTTTAATACATTATCTAGAACTATTTAATACAACAACATTTAACCAGAACAACAAAAAAATAACAATACTAAAATTTTAAATAGGCGCAAAGCTATAATACTTGTAGTATTTAAAATGACCTCCCTTAGACGTTACACAAGATTCAACTCTTCGCTTTATTGATTCTCGTATTCGCGCAAATATTCCTAATAAATTTCTTATTATCTCACAGCCGGCTATAATGCGATTCTTCAGGTCATGAACATTTTAGACGGGAGTGGAATAAACTAATGACTTAAGAAAATCCCAAATTCAAAAATCTAGAGGATTTAAATCTGGCGATCGAGCAGGCCAATGTTCTGTATCTCCCCTACCTAAAAATACTTTATCTAAGTGATTACGTACATTGATACTCAAATGGGCTGGTGCACCATCATGCATGAACCATAAATGTTAGGATGCTGAAAATGAGCCTCAAAGATTCCATGTAGATTCTTCTCAGCCCATAAGTGATTATTATGGAAATTTCGTATGCAATGTTTTCCAAAAGTAGTCTCATCAGTAAACAAAATACCATTTAAAAAATTAGGAATTTGAGCGATTTGAAAAAAAATAGACGCGAAAAAAAAGTCTCTAGGTAGTAGAGCTTGCACACGTTGAATATAAAATGGAAGATATGATTAAGATAATAATGGTTTTCTTCAAGAATTTCAAATACAGGGAAGTTGATTACATTGCTCCGCAATTAACTCAAGAACTGCTTCTTCTAGTTGCACGGTTCGTACTTGTCGAGGGCGCCCGCAATCAGACCTTTGTTTTTTAAACGTTCCATTTTCACGCAAACATTGGTGAGGACGAGCAAATGTTGTGTGATAGGTTACTCTACGTCTTGGATACAACTCAGCATACAATCTTCGAGCTTGCCGACCATTCCCATTACTTCGGCCATAGATAAAATGCATATCTGATAGTTCCATATTTGTAAAATTTTCCACTTTTTTCCGATAAAAGAAAAATTAATTACTTATTAACAATAACTAAAAGCTTAATACTAAAGGGCTAATTTGACATTTCGTATTTCGCAGATGAATGTTGACATTTTGTATTTAATATTAGATAAATATAGACAGTAGCCTACTAGATAATGTATTAAAGAAATGAAAAATACGCGTCAAGACACGTTTTTTGTATAAAAACGGCGCCACATAAGAAAAAAAGGTAAGAAAGGTTTTTGTCACATTGTATACAAATAATATCTATTGGGACTAAATTCCTGATTTAATTAGCCAACACCATTAAAATGTTTTTTTCTTTATTAAAAATGTACTATATCTATAATTTAAAATCTTCGTTAGAATTATTAATACGTTGGCAACATTGCATTATACTTTTGCACCACTTTAGTCGTGTAATTATTTGCTAATGGATTTCTATCAACACTTGACAGCGATCATATTATCGGCGTTGTGAATATGATGGGTGATAAAAAACTGAACCATACGAGAACTGTATGGTTCAGTTTTTTCTTTTAAATTTACCTTTATTTATGATTAAAAAAAAACTAAATCCCAATACTAAATATCAAGCTTACCAGAATTCTATTGCTATAATCTTAGTTTAATCAAATGCATACAGTTCGAGTGAATATTGTAATTAAGTGAAATTTGAGGACATAGCTATATGCTATTAAGATAATATATTAAATAATAGTTCATTAGTAATAAGGACATAGTCACGCTTTGTTGCCAGATCCGCAACGTCTTATTCATACTATTTGGTTACTTTTAAAACTAGAAAAGTAAAAAAAACCTGATGAATTGAAAATAGGTAAAATTATTTTTTATTTAATTCCTCTCACACCTTCGATCTTATTTTTACTCCTACACTAGTAAGTTTTAACTTTTTGGGCATACTGTATCTTTACCTGCGTTATTATAAAAAGGTATATTATATAACATTTAGCCTTTAGCAACTACATATAAAAGCAGCGTCGCGAATATCATAACTGAACGTGATTTTGAAACAACATATGCTATTAAGAAAACAACGAATAAACACAAAGGCGGGAAGCAAAACAAGAGCTTTAGCGAGACACAGTAGTGCTGTTCGATGCCAAAGTTTAACCAAAAACAACACTTTTACATTGACTCTAAAAAAAAGATTTACTCTAGGTTATTTTTATCTTTGATCTTTACGTCACTAGAAATAACCTTATAAATTACTATGTGCTAACACAAAGGAACATATAACTATTTTTTATACTAAAGCTATTACTATCAATGTGAAAACTACGATAAACCACAAGGCACATGTTCCTTGATTTTCTTGTAAATATTAAAGAAATAATAAGCACGTGATGACGCGGAACGGTACGTATAGCAGTCCTCGTCTTGCCGCCTCGCTCCCTTTTTTGTCCCTTCGTGCCCTGCTTGAGTTCCCACGGGCAAACTTGTTGACAGGGGGAATGATGAGCGAAAAGGGCGCATCATTTGTCTCTAGGGAATAACGGATTTTTTTTCTACATCAGTTGGATTATTAACAGTGATCTCAACAGTGAAGAGCAGGAGAGTAACATCTAAATTAAATACTAAATAAACCTGTTTCCTGATAGGCAGAACTTTCGCCAAGCCAAATGCTATTGCCAATATTTTATAGGGACTCTAAATTATTATAAAAACCAAACAAAATAATACGAAGTTACTAATAAAACGAAGTAACAAATTTCCAGACCAATCCGACCAACGGAGTCATCTATATCTAGTTTTCATAATTAAAAAAGAATGTTACAAAAAAAAACTATATATTGACGTCCAATGGTGCTATAGTAAACCGAATTGGTACTAGAAAGCGGTACCCACAGTAACCTTAAAATATTTCTTAAAACAGTCAAACAGATGTCTCCACCAGTTTACATTAAGAAAGCAACAGGGTTTTTTATTAAAATAAATTAACTGGAAAGGGAGGGAAGAGTTATTCAAATAAAATATTAATTAAATTAGCTTCAGAAATGTTAATCTTAATATTAAGAGATTTATCATATTCTTTTTTGAGAGATCCTTTTATCTCAAGTAATTTAGATTTATGTTGTCCTGAACTCTATGTAAAATGTTGTAATTAATTAGTAGATTCGATAAGTGACCGGTCTCCATAATATGCTTAGCAAATAATGAATTGGGATTATGTCTAATGCATCGGTCATGTTCGATAAACCGAGTTTCAAAACTACGCTTCGTTCTACCTACATAAAAGCAACCACACTCACAATAAAGCTTATAAATTCTTTTACAAGATAATGCATCCATTTTGTCTTTATTATTAATCAATAGGTTACCTAGTGAATTGTTCGATTTAAAAGCAACCTTAACATTTAAAGAAATTAGAACTCGTTGGATTTTATAAGAAACTGCTCCATTGTACACATGTAAGCGAAATGAACTTATTTACTTGCTAATTTCTTAATGTTGTTTGATGTGGTATGTAGATATTTGGGGATGCATAGAAATTTATTTTTTAAGTCCAAAAGGCGCTCTATCAACGTCGACTGAATAATAATCATATTAAGCATGTATTGGCAGGAGCTGCCAGCACGTGACAAGTACTATTTTTGTTGTATAGCATACAGTGGCACAAAAGTGCTTGTGGAAGTTTTTCTTAAAGTTCTGCAAATCGTGATATTAAAGAAAAACGTGCTCTGGGAGGTTTCACAGACTTGCAGCTCTCCATAAAAAAGAGTTTTGATTGAGTAGATCTAGGTGGAACGATATGGGTTAAAATTGGGTTAAAATTGGGATAAAATTATGCAGCAAAATAGGCTTGGGTGCAGATCTCCATAGGTGAGAGCAATATTCAAGAGATGGACGACTCTAAGCCTTGTAAATCTTGCAGGTATCCTGACAATAGATTATATTCGGTTGCATATTACAGCAGACAGACTTTTAACTCCGATCAAAATTAACATTCGTATGAACTTCAAACTCTTGTAGTCATTGAAAGTCTAAAGAAATATTGCAATTATTTACTTGGTATAGCATTTACCGTAGTCACTGATTGCAATTCATCAAAAGCCACTAGTAAAAAGAAACATTCGATACCACGAATTCCCAATGGTTGTTAGAGTTATAAGGGTTAACATTTGATGTCCAATATATAGACCTGGAGATAGACTAAAACACGTTGGCGCTCTGAGCCATCATACCAAATGCTTTTTGTGTGTTGTTAAAAAATACATTTCTTGTTGTATACCATGCCTATTTAATTAAAGAAATTATGGAAAGAATGAGGGTTTTTCACACCCATTTATAAAAGAACGAAGTTTAATCGCTCCAAACATTCCATGTGGATCATTTTGGTCCCTTTCGAAAATCCCAAAGAGGAGATTCGTACCTTATTGTTGGCATTGATGGATTCATAAAATTTGTTTTTCTAATACCTGCCAGCAGTCTTAATTCAAATATGTGTTAAAGTATTATAACATGGCAATATTATGTTAGACTAATTTAATATATAACTATGTCAATATTCCATTTTAGTCATAAAACGGCGAAACTTTAAAATCGATAGTACCATTCCCTCGCTCAGAGTGTCATGGATGGCATAGATGGCATTGGCTACCAGCTATTTAACAATGGTTTTAGGCAACCATCTACGCAATCTTTACTCTCTATATTTTAATGTTGCAATTGTTAAGAGAACTATGTATTTTGATATTTATATAAGAACTAATTTATCATCTATATTATATTATATCACTTGAATTATATGATATGATCTTATGATAATGTAATTTTGTAGATATTTTCTTATCCTCTATTTACAGGAACTTACTTGGTATCTTATGCCATTAACCGTTATTATATAATTTTCGTTAACAGTATTATTTGTAATTTTAAAAGTAACTAAATTCAGCTTTTCTCTCTTGAACTTGACAGCGTGCAGTCTGTCTGAAAATTTCAGTATGCTTTTATATTTCATGTTAGTGGTGCTCGTTGCCTGTCACCTTATTATGGTGATCTTATCGACCGGCATGACAGGTTGATGGATTGCAGGCAGGTACTCAGATCAGATGGAATTACTATATTTATTAATAAGTGTTTGTTTTTACAACATTATAGATTTGACGGCCTTATTTAATTATTTTCTGATTTTTCAGTGTCAATATTTCTTCTTTAATTTAATAATTGAACAAAAATACAATCAAACTCCACTTGATTGTCTGGAAGTGCCACGCTTAGGTGGAGGGGATTCCCAGAAATTCTTTATTATTTTATATTAAATTTGTTTTTACTTATTTAAATCCTCATTTTTTTAATTCCGGTAAATCTACGTGTGGCTTCCTTTGTTGAAGAGACCACGTTTGGCTTTGTTTCTAATCTAACTGATGTATTCGGCTTAAGCCATATTTTGTGCTGGCCCATAATTTTTGAGCCACATAATTTTTGTACCACAGATATTACATTATATTTATTCCTACCGTTGTTTTTCTTAATTTGATTTACTTTTAAAAATTTCAATTGTTTGTCAGACATTTTATTGTTCTGAAGCATTAGTTAATGTGCATTTTGTTTCAGCTCATCGGCTGCTTTTTATCTTGATATATGCTGTTTGGATATCAGCGTTTTGAAATCAGCTAATTTGTTTAACTATTCAAATACACTGAGCACACTGAGGCTGACTTAGAGTTACCTAGAGGGCGTACAAAAGAGGCAAATCGAGGGATACCAAGTAGGTTCCAGAACCAGCGGGAAAAGAAGCACCAGTGTAATAAAAACTAATTAACTGAATTATCTTTTTATTGAGCAAATTTTATTTGTTCCTACTATCTCTAGATGGGTACGTTAGACCCACACCCTATCAACAAAACCTTGGCATATGGAAGACCAACCCCCCAAGCTAACCAGCAGGCCCCAGCGAAGATGAGTATTTATATAGTGTAACCAGTGGTTACATTTAAAAATAGGTTTGCAACATATAGGATATCAAAAGTACAGGTAACCTTCAACAAGGTAAGTTTTTTTACAATTGATCTTTTCCATTGTTATTTGTCAGTCCTTTTTTTTTCTTCTCAAGCTTTTCATCGGTTGTTTTCAACTCCATTGCTTCTGAGAAATTTTCTTCGTCTGCCGAATCCAAATCTGATGTTCCTCTAAAATTTGTAAAGTACCTTTTAAGTTTTCTGCTTTTAGGTTTTTTGCAATCGACTTCTTCATCCGACAATTTATAAGAGCTTGAACTCTCTGCATAAGGGTCCGAATATTATTTAAAATTACTACTCTTTGTGGAAATTCCTGAGGGTCATGGCATCTGCCCATTTTGTCGAGGCACATTTATTTGATTAGGTGTTAGGGTTACTTTGCTTTCAACTTTTTTCTCCTGATGGCTAGAAACAAACAGAATAAGCTAATTGCTTTTTTTTACAAGAAGAAATTGCAAGATTAACTTAACTAAAAACACGAACATACTTAGTTTGGTTCTCTTTCGAGCCTAGCAATCTCAGGTCTCTAGTTTTCATACAGTCAAATATTTGCAAATGTTGGTTTAAATTTTCTAAATTACTTACAGGTACCTGTATTAATGCATCTAAAAACAATACATTAAAGTAACAAACAATATAAAATATTTGGTTTTTCTTTGTTTTTTTTTAATTAAAACGCTATTTACTTTATAAGATTATTAATTATCCCCATTTTTTTTCAGTCATTGGCTTTTGTGTTACTGTTATTGGTTGAGCTCTCAATTTATAGAACTTCATTTAAACCAGTTTGGGTCACAAGATGAACCATTAAAGGGCTTCTTGAACTCATTATGTTATTTTTGGTAAAATATAAACACCACGTGGATAGGCTGCTATTTAACCTTACTTTTCAAACAATAACCTGATAAGTACTTAGCTGCCTTTTTTGTTTCCTTTCCTAGCTTTCGAATTCCATTCCTAAACTCTTTCCTACCCCTTGCCGTTAGATATAACGTGCCTTTAAGAATTAAATTTAGTGAAAGTATCAAGCCCACTTCCTCGTCATCCTTCACCCAGTCAACACGTGCAGTCCAGTGGTAGCTGAACCTATTTACGCCGGTAGCCAGGCCGGATGCATCGTGGGGGAAGCGTTACCGTTTTTTCAGTATTAAAAAGTGTGAAAATATCGATTCGGGGAACAGGGTACATACACGACGGTTTTGCCGAATCTCCAAATCGTGCTGGCAGATTGCCGCAGTTTATTAAGTTTGTGACATGAATATTAATGATGGCGCTACTGATACTAAAAACATAACTTTCACTAAACAAATTTGTGCATATGAAAAATTGACCTTAAAAAAATTGCGTATTGCAGTTAACTTATTTTAGCGAGACAGTGCACTTAGCACCTTTGTGCGCTACACGATCGATTATGAATTATAGCTACACTTTAAGTTCAATTATAACTTATGGATGTTTTTTGCTCCAATTATGTGTTAATTAAAATAAAATATTTTATTTCACAGGGAAAGTTCATAAACCTTGTTAGGTGGGTGTAGTATTAAAAATTATTAAAAATGTAAATTATAACACATACAGTTTTACAAATGATTTAAACATTTTTAAAAATTGTTGAAATCATTAAGAATAAAGTAATTATAAAAAAAGTAATAAAATAACTGGCCTGAATTGTCCGCTTCTAGTCTAGTGACACATGGAGCTTCACCAAGACAAGCTCGACGGTCCATTTGATTTAAAAATCAGGCTGGTGTCACAGATAGGACATCATGAAACTCTAAACCATTACATGCTTAAGGCAGTGGTAAAGTTAAGAAGTAATAATCGAAGAAATGACACGAGAAAATGAAAAAAAAAGAAAACTCTGAAATAATTTTCCAATCATAGTAAAAAAACTCAATGTCACCATGCCAGCGCGAAGAAAAAAATGGTCTCGCTAAGTTTGCTAATGAATCTAAAGCATCCTATTATGAATTAATCAAATCATGGCTTTATAATTTAAAAAAGGTTTCGCGAAATCAAATGTAAGCCATATTTTAGGCGACTTACAGCATCTTTTTTCTTTGGGCGGACCTAACATTTACATGTGCTCGTTTCAACACATACAGAACAGAAAAATATAGAGAAGTGGTGGTTGCATACAAACTGATAGAAATTCTTCTGGCAAATCAGCTAGCGTCCTCTCGCTTGGCAACGAAAACTGTCGTAACTAACTTGACAGTTTGACCTACCTAATTGGAGCAATCAAAATGGTAGAAAGGCGTGGCCAAATGAAGGCGGAAAATCAAATTTCATTTAATCTGACAATCTTATCATTTAATCGTATTATCTAAAGCAAACGCCTAATCAAAAAGGTTACTCATAGAGAAAAGGGCCTTTTTGATTAGGTGTTAGCATCAGATATTGATCTGAATAAAAATAAAAGCTTTACTTTACATATCTAAATGAGTTAATTTACTGCAATAGTCAATTAACAATAGTGTACGACATATGACCAATTGGACAAATGGAAATAAAACGATGTTTTTCTTTAATACATTTATTATTAAATTTTTCTGAAGAAGAAAGACTTAAAATGGTATACATAATATACAATAATTTATTATAGCAGACATTATATAAATTAGAATTAATCTAAGTATATTTAAAAGTATTCTGTTAGCACTTAACTACCCTAATTTTAAACAAATTAGGAAAGGATGTCAAAATTTTTGTGCTATTTTCTCATCATACATCTAAAGGCATTCCCATTAGATTAATAATATCCTAATTTTATTAACACATAGATTTAATAGAGGATGTATTGTCCTTATTTAATGTGTACTTGTATCTGTTTCCTAAAGAAAAATTTAACATTTTACAACAACAAAGTTTTAAAATTATTTAAATTATAATTTAAAAATTAATTAAAATTTCTATAGCAAAGTAACAATATATCCATCTACAAAACAAAATAAACTCTTTGAAAATGAAAACAACTTTTTAGTATAAACATATATCACTTGATTCATGTGAAAAAAGACAAAATAAATGTTTAAAAAAATATGTATTGTGGTGTAAAGCCAGCAGTATCAGCATTATTAAAACTTGTGGAGAGAACTGATCAGAAAAATTCTATAGCCCAAAGTCTTAAGAAAATTTACATTGCATATCGCTCTCCATGTTTTTGTTGTAATGGAAATTAAAGGAAATTAAAAAAAAAATTATATACTATATTTCTCAGAACCATTTAAAATATTCATACTCTTACATCAAGGAAATTTTCAGGAAAATTTTAATCAATTTTTAATTGTTGAACAGAAAATGAGACATCAGACATTTTATAATATGTATTTATAATAATCAAATTAAAAATTAAATACTTGAAAAGTGAAACTTCTTCATTGAAATCAACTGAATTTGAAAAATATTGACAAAAATATAATAGTAATAAATGAAATCAGATTTTCTTACTACAAACCTGAAATTGATTCAATTAAAACATTACTCCCAATGTTGAAAGAGAACTTTTTAGAAAAAAAGTCATGAATTTAGAATAACATCCTTAAAACTCAACCCACACTTGCATTCATTGAAATGAAAAACAAACTCAAAATTCAAATGGTATGACAACGACAATGATGTTCTATCATTTGACGTTGTCAATGTTAACAACTGTCTGTCAGCTCCCTGTCAATTTTGCCAAGACAAGATTACCGACATACGACATTCCGGGCCCACGTAATCTATGGGGCCGTGGCGCACGTTTTGCTCTGCATCGGTAGACGTCCGAAGTTAGCGTGAATTATTTTATGGGGGATTTGAACTTTTTTGCTTTAGAATAAAATAAACGTATTTATAACTTAACTTAATAATAATAATAATAACTCGAATAATAATGACTTTTCATGTGGTGTACTGATATAATATATTTTATATTTCATAATAACACAAACAAGTACATTTTTTACAAAGAAATAAATAACACACAATACTTAAATATAAATTCTGATTTTGTAACCATTATAACAAAAAATAAAATAAAACATTCTGTTTCATAAGATAAATAAAAATATAATTCTAAGAAATCACAAACATTTTTGGTAACTAAAAAATACTACCTATTCTAAAAAACTGCTATAAAATGTATTTTAAGTGGGTAAGTAAAATTTAATTTTACTTACTGCCTAATTTTTTAAGCTTTCGTTCAACGTTTTTATTATGCTCTTGTTCTCTGAGATCATTATTTAGCTTTTTTGAATAATTATTTAAAAGAACATTTGCAAGGTATGAAATGCAGATTTCTAATAAGTGTTTTTGTTTTATTCCGCATTCTTCACATTCGTCTAATATTTCAAAATCTGTTAGCACTAAGTTAATAAGGACTGATGTTTGGCAATTTACTTTGGAGGGACTCTGTTTCGTACCTTGCTGAAATTAAAACTTGAAAACAGGTGTAACATTTTAGTAAGAATTGTATTAAAAAATTCATAGGATATTTTAATCCCCCGCGATCAGATATTTTTAGATATTCATACCGGCTGTCAAGATTATTTGTATTATCAACGCCATACCTTTTCCAGAACATAGTAAATTTTGACAACATGGGCATTTAATTTTCTTTTTAAAAGATTTTTGTATTATGTATCCTCCAATATATATTAAGACTTGAATTTCATTTTCAGTAATATTAATTTCTTTGGTATCTAAATCTCTAAAGACGAAAGTATTAGTAGCCTTTATTACAAAAGAATCTTCTTCTGTACAGGTATTTAAGAAATCCTTAACATGAAATTCCCCAAATTTTGATGAGTTTAGTTTTAAAATGCTTAATAATGTTAATTTGTGTTCTGATTCTAAAATTTGGGTAACAGTAATATGATAGTTACCACATGCTACGGTATTTCCCAAATCTACCTTCTATGTCATCTGATTGTATTTTACCAAATAAAACATATTCGAATTGTAAAAAGTTTAGTAAGTAGTCTGCTAATTCTATTAAAGATTTAGTAGTATGCGTAAAAGAAAAAAAGGTATCTGTTGTTAGTTTGCCATCAAAAGCTTTACAACTAGACTTTTCGCTATTTTTTTCATTCCAAATTTCTATCCACTGTTTATAACAAAATTTTTAAAAATGCAAAATTTTCGTCATTATTCCTAAATATAGCTTCGCGGGAGGAGTCTCTTTTTGTCAGCGCCAAAATTTATTTTTGCAGTTAACAATATTCCATTTCAACATTATTTTAAGAAATTACTATTACTAATACGGTTCCTTCGCCATTTTGCTCTAAGATTGAAGTAAGAGCTGAAATATTACTTTCATTAAAAATTTTTAAACATAGATTTACGTTTTGTTTTTCTGTTGAAGAGGGCCGCAAAGATTTGGCAGACAAAGAGGGTGCCATTTTAACAATTTTGTCACATTCCATTGCATAAATTTGTTTTAAATCAGAGACAGAAGCACATAAATACTTTACAATTCCGCCTTCCACATTGAAACCACATATGTTTAGGATCTGTTTGCTATCGCGCTGATTAAACCAATTATTTCGAATACTTTTTAAAATATGTACCGTGTCAAATAAAATAAAAATTTTATTGTCTTTATTAAATGGATTTGCAATGTTAGTTTTTATTTGCCCACCACATAAAATTTGGAAACATTTTCTGTTTACCCGGTGATACAATTGCTATAACATGATACCCAGAGCTAGAAAGAATCTTAATTACATCTAAAAGGGGTTCATTTAAATATTCAGCTGTGAGTTTTTTTACAGGATGTAGCGCCACTACATCTTTATTTTTTGAAAAATAAGATGACACCATAAAAGCTTAAATTGTAGTAGCGGCTTCTAAATTATTATTTGAAGATAACATATACTTCATCCATCATCAAAATTACATATTTTTCATTGTCGTTCAAAAGTTTTAGCTTTTCTTGCAAATATTTGACATGCGAATTCGCAATACCAGTACTAGCACCTCTTCTTAATAAAAGTTTTTTTATATTATCCGGATGAGGGATAGTTAACACATTGCTGTCCCTTAACATTTTATAGGCACCAGGAAAAGTTAATTGTAGAGTACTAGCCCAAATGTATATATATCTAGAGAATATCGTGGCATTTTTGTAAATGACAAGTCAAACTGTTCCTTTAAAAATAAAAGCTTTTGTCTCACTTTTTCTGTAACTATATCACAATCGGTCTTAACAATTAAGCTTAATTCTTTTTTAACGTTACTTATCACAGATTCTATATCAGGTTTAGCATTATCATTACATAATTGGTCCATATACTGGAGTAATTTAAAAAACTGGGACCATTTTTTTAAAATACAATCTTTACCAAGATAATCAGGTGATAAGTTTACTTCACAATTACGCACAAATAATTTTACTAATAAATTATTATTGACTGACAAGGAGCAAACCACTTTTGGCACGCCCGTGCAAATATTTAATTTACAAAAATAAGTAGAAGTATCACTTTCCAATACTACAAACCCTAAATTGCTACCAAATTTCGGCTGCATCTTGTTGTTCTCTTTTTTTTATTTCCCTGCGCTTCTGTTCGGTTTATCTTTGTTCTGGATCTGTTCTTCTAGGAGCAATTTGTTTGATAAAATATTTCAGTTGATTTGGAAATAGAGATGGTACAGCATCAGCGATGAGTTTTACTCGATCCCTTGCTAATGCTAATACTGAACCGTCCTTCTCTTCCGCTTTTCTTTCACGCATAATGAAATTTTCTTCGAAATGTTTAATACATACAACAGAATATTTGGTGGGTACAAAATTGTCTCTGTGGATATTTCGGAGCCATTTCTGCTTTATTTGATCGTTATGTGGAAAATGAAATACCGTAGTATATTCTTCCCCAGCATAGTTCGATTTGCATCCCGGTACACAGCAACGATCTGGCATTTTTTTAAATAAAACCTGGTTTAACGCTCTACTTCTACCTAAAAAACATTTATATTTAATAGGATTCCCTTTTTTGAAAGATGGAAAACGAATTACCTTTAATTAACACAGCAAAAGAATGTAAAATCATAAACCAAAATAAACAAAATATAATACCGCGATTTTTGCCAATGTGCCTCGAGTATTGTGATGGACTTGGCGCGCTGTAAAACCTAATGCAAAAACGCCTAGGATGACGTCACAGCGGCAACCGCTCGCTGCACCTTGGCCCGTAGTTCCCGAGGGCCCCATACGATTCCGATTTTCACCACACAAGCTTCATACATGTGCTAACACACGAAAAACCAAGTCAGTGGCAAGGTCGAAAATAAAAATCCATCCTGACAAGTAAAAGATTTCTTCTCAATATCCAAAGCAGATAAACGCCAAATAATACCCATGGACAATGTAAGCAAGGGGAGCAGCCTCTCATAAATCAAGAAAAAATCTGCGTTGCGATACTAACGCTGCCACTTATAAATTTGAGATGAGCAATAAAAATGTATTTAAGTTATATGTATCATTAAAAATTGTTACTGTATTTGACTGAAAATTAAAAATTATCTATATTATGATTCAGTTGAGTAATAAATGGATTTGCTTTATTATAATAAAAGTTAAATTAAATAGAAAAATAAAATTCTTTAAACTATTGATTTTAATGAACGAAGTGTGAATTTATTGACACAACTATAAATAAATTAACTTTAATTCCTCATTAAGAGTCGTAGAAAGGACAATTGATGTATTTGGCAAAATATCAAATTTGATGTTATAGTATTGACATACAAGACAAACAACAGTGAAAATGAACTTCCCTGTGAAACCCAAAAACCCGTTTCACATTTCTCAGAAAAAACTATTACATTTGACATTATTACACTTTTGATACCTGTCAGATGAGTAAGATTAAAAAAAGGATAAGACTATTTCATTAATACCCAGTTGTTTTAGTTTTAATAAAAGCCTTTTTCGATATATTGTTTCGAAGGCTCGTTTTAAGTTCAAGAACTCCAATCTCTGGCCTGGCCGTCATACCTCATATGCTTCCAAGTATGCAAAAAAAAAGACGTAAAATTGAGCACTTTAGTTCTTTTGGCATTTTGTCAACTTTCAGAATTTAATTTATAAGAGTTAACAATAAATAACCTATAACGTGAAACGTACAGTGAGGACGCGCAGGTTGGCACAAATTCATTTCAAATTCAGGAGTGTGTTGGAAAAAAAACGCTCGGACACGTCAATTTTTTTGATGATGAATTCATGTATACAGGGCGAACCAAAAATAAGCAACGACCATGAACTTCAATTTTTTAAATGGAAACACCTATTTTTTATTCCATTTTGGAATTTTGCAAAGATTTGTAAGTATATTTTGTACACCATGTCTTATACCTAATACTAACATTATTAATAAATTTAAAACTATTTGGGTCATTTGAGCATATTCAAACATGTTTTTTCATAATTTTTTAACAGGTATATTTGATTGTTGATACTATGTCACCATTAAATCGCATGGAAACAGTATGTATTACTTTATTTAAATGTCAGTAAGCATCAAGTGCAGTTGCAAAGTTTAAAAGTACAGCGCGTTTAATTGAAAAACAAAGAATTGAAATTTTGATGATAATAGGATATGGCGACAAGATCAAAGTTTGCGATCTGTTTAACAATAAGTACCCGGAGAGGCCTATTACACGTTCGGTAGTAAGCAAAATTGAAAAGAAGTTTTTAGCGATTTTGGTCATGTTAGAGACAAATATGACCTGGACCGTCCCACGCTTTCAGAAAACAGAGAATTAGATATTTTGCTCGATTTACATAAAAACCCACATAAATCAACTCGACAAGTTGTTGCAGATCAGTAGGTTAGTAAATTATATGTTTTAAAATATTTGCATAGGAATCCACACTGGAGTATAGAAAGTCACACACAATTTTCCAAGAAGTTAAACGTATGGGCAGGAATTGTGGGTCCCTATTTTATTGAGGGCGCACTTACCTCTAAAAAATATTTAGAGTTGCTTTAAAATCAGATAGTACCGAATTTGACTGCACTTTATCCAAATTGTGAAAACCCATTTTTACCGGCAGATTCGATATGGTTCCAACAGGATGGCGCCCCCCACACTATTCGCGAACAGTACGAGATTACCTTACCAACATTTTTCCATATAGATGAATGGGAAGGGGGGGTTTTATTGAACAGCCAGCAAGATCGCCAGATTTAACCTCATTGGATTTTTATCTATGGGGTTATCTAAAATGTAAAGTTTATTTTGATAAGCCTGAAAGCTTAGAAGAATTAAAAAAAGAGTCGAAATACAATAAATCTGGCCTCAAACAATAAGAAAAGTATTACAGGAATTTGAATATCGGCTTATAAGTAAATGGTATAAGTTAAGTTAATGGTCAACAATTTGAATATTTATTTTAATTTTTTTGTTTTGCTTTTTTTATAAACTGTTCCAAAAATTCATGGTTATTTATAAAAAATTTAATCGCAAGTTTCTTAATAATTTTTGAGGTTAGGTATAGAATATGATATACAAAATATTCTTAAAGCTTAATACAGAATTAAAAAATGGGTATTTCTATTTAAAAATATTAAGTTGATAGTCGAGGCTCATATTTTGTCCACCCTGTATACATGAATTCATCTTCAAAAAAAAACGCGACAAAAAATAAACATTGACGTCTCCGAGCATTTTTTTTCGAACACACCCCTGAGTTTTAAATGAATTTGTTCGAACTTCCGCGTCCTCACTGTAGATTAACCTGTTGAAACACTAATTTTCTCAAGTGTGATAAATTCATCAATTTCTCAAATGTACAAAAAGGGGAGAAGTACATGGAACCTTGTCTTTAGTAAATTTATCTTGATATTGTTTTTTCATACCTCGTACACCCTTTACCCTTATCCGCTGATAATTTTTTTTGTTTCCATTTGGCTGGTCCCTCGGGATCATAAGTCCATATCGAGCCGGGACCTGGCTCGCCTAGTAGCGCCACGCGCACTTATTGCCCCATCCGCTCCAACGATGGCATGGCCAGTGGCGGAAACGGAAGGGGGTGGGCGGAAGAGCGAGGGTGGTGGGGCAGAACAGGTTGGCCGGTAAATGAGCAGTAATAAAGCCGGCCAGAGGAGGCAGCAGCCGAAGCGCCCACCGTGTTATAAGGAGGCACATTTGTTGTTCTATTCTAGTGAGTAGAGAACTTACTTTGGAATATGTAATATTATAAAGTAATATAACGCAAATTTAAAGAAACCTGTTCATCTTTTTAAATAAAGCTATGTATCTTATAAAAACTTCTACTGTGAACGTTATTTAAAACTGATAAAAGCCGATCCAAGTAAGATCGTGGCCATATGTCCACGATGCGATTATGTGGTCTCAGGTTCGAAACCTGGAATGGGCTGTCATTTTTGTAAAAAATCAAAATAAACAAAACTACTCTAAGCCGCAATAACTTCCAATCGTGATTCGCAGCCCCCGTTAAATTGTAGGTACATGAGGACGAAAAAGCAAACTAACAAAAGGATAGAAAAACTACTGCAAGGTGAAATAGTACATTTTGTAAAAATTCATTACAAGTGATTAATCTTTTGGCCTTCAAACCGTTTATGTAGACTTTATATTGAATCGAATACTTTAAAACGGAAAATATATACTTTGATAGAGGTGTATGACGATTTTATTACCTATATAGGATTTATCGTTTAATTATGTAATACCTTGAGTTGATGGAGCAGAGAATTGAGTTGGTAGTTAATGTAAACCCTCAGTAATACACAAATAATTATTTATGGAAAGGATAAGCTCGCCAAAATAACATCTCTCAACCTATCATGAGAACTTCACCAAACTCCAGGTCCATTGGCAATTGGCACTACATTTGGTTTTTGGCACTACAATTGGCTTTACATTTGGTTGTAAAATATAACTAATTATAGGAGGGTTCTTATCCTTCAGTCGCTGAATAAGTTACTTTTACCTGATAAGGTAAATGAATGAAACAATCAAGATATATCAGGATCGGGTTCTCTAATGACTCTTTATAAAATGTATATAATTTACAAATTAACAAGCACCCTTAATTTATGATTTTGAAGTACGATAGATTTTAAAGGAACGTCAAAACGATTGAAGTATTATTATTATATTAGTTTAATATCGATTGAAATTATAATAAAAACTTTGGGTTATTACTTTAATTATTCAATTATTGAAATTTTTCATTGTCTAAATAATTTGTAAGTGGATTGGCAGGAAAAAATTATTAACAATAAACATTATTTACAGACATCAATTATTTATAGAGCACAAAAAATCAGAGAGGATTACAGAGAGGTTTATTATAGAATTCACCATAAATTAGCACAATATTAAAAATCTAAAAAACAAATGATCTATCTATAATATCACTATATATTTTAATTGTAAAAACTAGAATATATACTTACCATGAATTAACAACATTTTTAATTACATTTCAATATTGAAGAAAAGTGAAGTTAACTAAAACGTGATCAAATGGCACCACAAATTTTATTACAAATATTTAATCTCCCAAAGGGAACTTTCCAAAATATTATGTTCTTGTAGTACCTAAAAACTTGTCGATGAAATAAATTTCAGTATATTAGCGGATCGTCAAATTTTAACCGATAATTTCAACCTGACAATTGTAAATGGTCGTACTTCGCTTTCCCACACCAGAAAGAAAGTTAGAAAGTTCAGGAAGTAACATCCATAAATATTAATCAATACCAATCTACAAATAGAAGGTGTAAGCGGTCAGATTAATCCTACCTAAATTAGTCTCTACTCATACTTAATCTAGCGACAATCAACCCAGAAATTATTACAATAATCGAGCCAGTAAATATGAAAAATGAATCATTCGCATCACTTAAATTCAATAGGGCCTTAATTCAATATCTACATAGAAAACAAAGTCATCGGTGAGACGTCACTCATGAAACGGAATCTTATTTAATCATACATTCATCTTGCCTAACTTGCTATGCTCATGATCGAAACAACATGGAAACGTCAATATCCAAGAAACTAAACGTCAGAACGTAAAGGGTTATTGTTTTTGAGTGGGTATTGTTTTGTTTGTTTTCTCTTAATAAAAATAATGGGAAAAAAAATAAAATGAGTTCTTACATTTTCCAATGCATTTTTCAATCAGACCAGATTATTGCAGTAAACATCATAAAGTTTTTCCTCAAATGAGAATAATGGATTAAAAACAGAACAAATATATAATTTCAAGTTCAAGAGCAATTCATTTTCTAAATTATTTACAAAATGGATGCAGGCAAATATCTATAAAACCTTGCATCACATAAGACATTCCCCGACTGTTCCTTACTACGCTATACTGGAATAAGTTGGAGAATTATGGAGATTTAGTATACCCTACCAACAATCTATCATTATTGAAGAAATGTGTACCTATATTAAGTACTTAACCAAATTAAGAATTAATTCCATATTCATAGAAGGCATTTATTTTTTTTCTATTAATATTTTAAATTATGTGTTGTCTTTAAACTTTATTTATCAGAATGTATTATTTTAAATAGAAGGTTTTCCATTAGCGATTTTATTAGATAAAGTAAAAATAATATAAATTTTGAGTAATTAAATACATTCCAATATTGACGTAATAACTTTATGTCGTTTAAAGAAAGTTATATCGAAAATTAAGATTAATTTTAAAATTGATGATATAAAATATTGTACATTTATGTCATGTGCTATACTGGGTTTCTCCGGCGTACTAACGTAGATTCTTGCGAGTTTTTTAAATGGTCACTTTTCGAGATTAGGTGTCTCTCTTTTTATTATTCTGAGTCGCATCGGTATACTTCAGGTTTTTGATGGCTCGGAGCATAGGAATCGACTCTATGGGATATTTTTTTCCTTTGAAACTCGCATTTATTAAACTAGATTAAAATATACATTTTATTTTATATCTACTTAAGTAGTTGTAACTTATTCTATATAACAATAGGTCTTAAAAGCTAGGAGGACTTAAATTAATACTAATAATATGTACAAAATACAATACTTATACTATGTGGCTGCCGCATCTTGGGGGTCCTGGACTGGCGGACCGTTATGGGGATGGCTTGCTGACCTGGACGAAGGTGCAGGGATGGTCGGAGCAAGAGATCGATCCTGTCGCAGCGTAGGTGGGGGGGGCTTGGGTGGAGTGAGAGATCAGGGGGTTGCGGTGCTCCAGAGCAGTGGTCAGATACTTGTCCTTCAGCTTTGTCAGGTGATCTACCAAGGGTTAAGCTTGGAGATCTCGCAGGATGGTAGAGTTGCGCACGTACCATGGTGCGCCTGTCATAATTCGGAAAGCCCTGTTTTCCACTGCTTGGAGCCTCTGCATGTGTCGGGCCTATATGGGATATTGATGTGCTGGTTATATTTATAATGTAGAAAGTGACCCGGCATTAGCCGAGAGCCTCAGCACGCCTCCACAGATCGAGAGGTTTTCTGACCCATGTAAAACGGTCGGGCGGGGGATTAAACGGTTTCCAGACCGTTTCCAGACCAGAACGGTTGACCACTTTGTTTTATTTTTATTTTGTTGTTATAAATTTATAGGAAAAACAAATTTATAGGAAGGATAAAGGATATAGGGTAAAAGGAATGGTTTCCTAATTAAAAATTACTCCACTTGATCTCAGAGGCTCTGTTAAGATAAAGAAAATTTAAGTGGAAACAAAGCTGCTTCGTAGTGAAAAGAGGGGCCCGGTCCCCAGCAGCAGTTCGACCGTTGTCATTTAGTTTGCCAAGCTTCGCCATGAGGTCGTCGATCTTCTTGATTAGTACGTTCTCTGGTAAACTTATAACGTTGCAATATATATAACGTTGTTTTTCTAATCACTTTATAGAGGCATCCTGGTACTCTTTTTTAGAAGGTCCATAACAAAATGTCCATAACAGGCACCGCCTCCCTACATGCGAATATCTTTTTTTTTTATTGTTTATAAGGTTTGGGTTTCTTGGACAGAACCAATAGCTTGCAAGATGGTCGCCACCGCAATTGGAGCACTGAGCCAGTATTTTTTCTTCTTTTTTGCACTCTTTATAGACATATCGATATATCTTGGTCTACCAGGAATTTAATGAGGTCCGATTTTCTTCTGTTGCCGACGCCCGTTATAAACCACACCATCTCTGCAGGTTCAAAGGCCATTGAGTTTAATTCCTCCTGTATTTCCTCAATCTTAAAGTTCCTATCGAAACTCCTAAGAAAAAAGTTTAATCTTCTATCCTCCTCAAGTAAACATGAGTGGAATTCCATCTTCCTTTCCTTGAAAAGTCTAGTGAGGTTCTTATAGTCTTGCGGTTTTTTTGGAAAAAGCGGTAAGCCCAGCCTCTCTTTTTATACTTTTGAGATGTTTATTTTGTTTTCCGCTATTAACTTATGTTTTCCTGCTCAGTTGGTTGCGCCAATCAAAACTACTTTAGGCACTTTTGAGATGATTTGCTCAACGCTTTTTCTCTTATTCGCAAGGCATAGGTTATTTAGTGGCATGTACAGGGGGTTTTGAAAGTCTTCAACGCCCTTGTAATGCTTACTGCTTAGATTAGTATTCAGGTTTCCTGCTTTGTTTGCAACTGGTGATGCTAAAGGGGCAAGTCTTCGGGCTGCACTGTTAACATGGTTTTCGGGTTCATTCAGGTGCATTTTCTCGCCTTGTGGTAGCGAGAAAATGGTCGCCCCTTTCCTGCTTGTTTTTTTATTTGTTTTTCTTTTAAGTGCAGGCCCCTACCTGCAGCACCTCCAGTTGAGCTGCAAGAACCTAATTTTGAGTGATCAAGTCCTTTCTATTTTTTTCGGCTTTCTTGAGTCTGATACACAAATCAGTGATTTTTCTCTAAAAGCTTTCGTTATCACCGGTTATTTTAGTTAACTATTTTTCAAGTCCTTCTAGTTTTGAGGTAAAAAGTTTAATTTTCCTTTTTTAACCTGGAGAATTATTTGTCTTGTTTTAAAAGCTTCATGTTGTACATTAAAGAAATATAGAAGCTATATTAAGCGCTAGTTGTATCAATCAATACAAAGTAATATACCATTCTTTTTTCAACATTTGCTTAGTTTTTTTTTATTGTAAGAAGTAATGCCAATTTATATTAAATATTAAACAATATTTATTTTTTACAAAATTTTACTTAATTCAAATTATGAAAGAACTGAAATAATTTTAGTAGTTACCAAAAAAATTATTTAAAAACTCGTGCTGCTAATCTGTGTGCACATTGGCTATATCAAGATTATTTACTCATTAAAAAATCTTTAACAGGTATTATACCTTATATCAAATGCTTATATTTTCTGAAAATCAAACATAATATGTTCACAGTGCAACAAACGTGCCCCACTCGTTGGCGTCGCGTCGCGGCTGCGGTGGTGGCATGGACACGGTGGCGGCTGCGGCGCGTGTCTGACGCGTCTCGTGTCTAACAAGCACCGGGTCCCCCGCCTTCCCCCTTTTGGCCCCCCAATATCGGCGATATTCAAAATGTTATTTTGCAATTTCAGTAAAGATTGACAAACTCAATAGTTTTTCTTACCTTCTAGCACTCTATCCCTCTTTATATTTATGTAAAACTAAAGAATAATAGATGACTTCTGGTCTATTAATAACTATGGATCTTTGATCAAAGGACCGGATGACATAACGTTTTGAGGAAAGCGCTGAACCTGAAAAACATTTAAGGTAAAACATCTATAAAACTCGACACCCATATACCGCGTACGCAGTACAAGTATAAGATACACGTACAAAAGGGCAAACCCTATAGAAGAAGGGAAGAAAGGAAGCTTTATTGTTTCAACAAATAACATTGTTATAAACATAGCATAAACTAGATATAAACTACACTAAATAAAATAAAAGCACACATTTTCACAAAAAGTATAAGGTTTAAAAAAATACATATATAATAAAATATTAAAAATGAAGTCAAAGCTCAAAATTATCGTGTAAGTAATCTTAAATTCTCTGAAAATCTATAGTAAGTCTTTCTCAGCATCAAGCGCTTTAATTTCCCGAAAAAATTATTTTTGCCTTAATTTTTTAAAATCGAGGCAGAAAGATGGTTAAAAAATTTTAAACTGGAATAAATTAAGGAATTATTTGTTAATGTTGAGTAAGGCATAGGCAATTGCTCGTAAAATTAGGGTTATTAGCAGCTATGACTGAAGTAAATTCAGAATGTATCAGACAACAGGTTTCTAGAATTAACAAAGATGGCAGTCTTAATATTTTTTGAGACTGAAAAATTTGTTTTCCAAGATTGAAAACGATTGAATCCACACATAAATCTAACCGCTCGTTTTTGGAGAATAAAAAGTGTTTGAAAAAGAGTCTCGCCACAGGAGCCTCAGAAGCAAATGCCATATCACAGATTGGACTCGGCTAGGGCATACTAAACGTCTCTAGCAATCCTGGAACCCAATTCAAAAACTAGCACACTTACAGCATAGAAACCACGAGTCACCCTCTTTGCTATCTTAGTGGTGTGCATCGGGAACTTAATTTTAAATTAATCCAGATACCGCAGAACTTGTGAACCTCCTGAACCTCAAGGTTTGAAGAGGTTCAGAATTCAAAGTGCAGACCGGCAACTGACACTTAAAGGTTAGTATATTTGTCTTAGAAACATTGAGAGCCAGCAAGTTGGTCTTACACCAATCTCCAAGGATATTCAGATCTGAGCCGATAGTTAGATGGAGATCGTCCGTTGATGTATTGGTCCATAAGATAGTGGTGTCATCAGCAAACATTTTCCAGAGATCTTCATATTTGGAAGATCATTAATAAAAATTAAAAACAGTAAAGGTCCCAATACAGAACCTTGAGGCACACCTACAGTGTTAACTTGAAATTTTGAAGTGCTATTTTGTAACCCCACTGGCTGTGTTCTATCAGGGAGATAAAATGCAATTTAAGATGCATTAGTGAAATCACAAAATACGACTGCCACTACACTGCCCTCATTGAGGCTTAAATAAAGCTGTCTTAGAAATTACAAAATTGCATTGTTTGTACTTAGATCGTTTTAAAAGCCAAATTGTGATGTTGATAAAATCTGGTTTCTCTTAAGAAACTTTAGCATTCGACTCTTGACGAGTTTTTTGATAATTTCTGAAATTGTTGATAAGAGAGAAATTGATCGATAGTTGGAGGGAGATTTAGCACCACCTTTCCTAAAAAAAGGTACCTTGGCCAATTTAAGACTACTAGGAAATACACCGAGATTAAAACTTTGATTTACTCTCTACTAATTCTGGTGGCAAGATTTCACAGTGCAAGGATTCCTCTAAATACTCTGTGGCAATAGATTCTGGGAGTGGCAGAGACAGCATTATTTATAAATATAGCAGCCTAGCTGCGTTAAACTCAATCAGATTGCACTCACCCCACTCCACAACGATATTAAGGTCGGCAATAATATTTGTTACCTGACGACGCCTATGGTACTACCTATAACATCACCTAAAGACATCTGGTTGGGTGACTTTGAGGAAGACACCAATAAATTGTCATCAGCAAAGCTGAAAATTGAATTAGAAGTCTTGTTGAAAAGATCATTAATATACAAGAGGAAGAGGGTAGGGGACAAGATGCATCCCTGAAAGACACCAGCGCTCATTAAAATCCTCTACAAGGTATGTCCATCAACGACACCCTGGATGGATCATTTCTCGAGGAAGCTTTCAAACCAAGCAACTAAAATTGCTGGCAAATCATAGTAATACAGTTTGTTAAAAAGTTTTTAAGCCAGACCGTATCTCTTTGAAATATTCAGAGCTATTGTATAGGATTTACCATATTATGTAGCTATTCCCAATAATAATAACGAGCAAAACATAATGAAAATATTGTTAAGTACAGGGATCTAGAATACCAGATACGAAGACAATGGGAAATGAAAGAAGTGCGGAGAGTTCCAATTATTGTGTCAACAACAGGAGTAATACCAAAGAGCCTGATCGAAGCCTGAGCCTGAGGAAAATGTGACATGAAACTGCTCAACCTTAAGAAAAGCATCTATAAGCTGATGCAGAAATCGACACTATTATCCACATCTCGAATCGTCAGAAAGTTCATTGGAAACGCAGATAACATCAACTACTTTAAAAAATACATCATGTACTTTTAGTCTAAGTTTATTTTTGTAAATAAAGTTAAAAAACAGAGTCCGATAACATGGAAAGGACTCCACCAGAGCTTCATCGTTCTGATATCTGAGATATCTGGGATAAGTGAACGATCCCCTTCTTCCCCAGGGGGGAGTGCGATTGCCGTTTGGCATGAAATATAATAATAAAGAGTTTATTTTTACAATTTAAGTTAGATATAATTGTACTATTGTAAAAAGAGGCAAAGTCTAGATGTAGAAGACCTATACAAATAGGTTTATCTACCCTGCTCTACTTAAACTTAGATATCCATAGTACCTTAATTCAAGAGAAAAATCTTACAAAACATAACTAAATATATGTTATCAATTACCAATAATTTTTTTTTTCTTTGGGTGGTGGTGTTGATAATTGTCAGAAGATAATGAGTCTTGTCCTGATTTCACTTTATTATCCTGATTGACTGACTGTGGGAGAGTTCGATTTCCGAATTAGTCTTATGGTCACTTTGAATATAATACGCTATATTGTCACTTTCATCGCCACTTTTTACTTCATTCAAAACAGTTTCAGCCCCCTTTTCAAAACGGAGATCATCTGTCTTCATTTTAAGAATAGCAGAGGTGGAAGCCTCCGCACGAAGGACAACACTATCAATAAAAAGAACGTAACTGGTGAGGTAGGGTTTCACAAACCCCAGTTTTTACTAATAGCTTTGTTCGCAGTGACAGTCCTGGACAAGTTCAGCATTACTTCGCATATGCATTGTTAAAAAGAACGTTCGCGGTGACCAGTTCTGAACTTCTAGTTCGAAATCCTGCCATTCGCGAATGTTTTGTTACTTGTTCAGGATCAATCTGTAACTAGTTCAATCGGTTCTTGGATTCCACGAACTTAATAAATATACTTGGACTGCCAATTCAATGAAAAGTAAATGACCAGTGCTAGGTGGCGGCCATTTTCCATGATTGTGTCCTTTTGATATTGGTCACTCTGAGAAATTTCAGGTGTGCCAATTGTAGGGAAATAAAACAATTAAAGTTTTTGAGGGGTTATGTTTCAAAAAACAAAATAAAAATGTACATATAGTTAAGAATAGATGCGACAAGATGGTTGCGTTATTAGAGTATTTCTCTTGTACTTCTTTAAGAATTTCGTTCAAATATATGAAAGAAAGTAACCCTCACCTAAAATGAGACAAAGTTTTAATTAACTTGATGACCTTCAGTTAAATTTTTGCTAGTGTTTACTTAACAAATTTATTTAAGGACACTTTTATTTTCTTTCTGTTTTTACTTTACTACTTCTATAAATAAATTTTCCACATTAATAGAAAGTCTCTTAGTCATCTATAAAAATCAAAATATAGATGATTTTATGAGAGTTTGTAATTAGCAAAGGTTTATATAGTAAAAATAAATTCTATTTATTATTCTCTGACAAACAACACAGACAGACAATTCACAATAATTCGGTTTTGAGAAATAGAACCAAATACGTTTAAATGAGGATGGTGATACATTATCCATATATTAAATAAGGAGGAAGCTATACGCCTGATGCAGGCTATATACCAAAGCGTGTCGTTTAAAAACTAGGCAATCCGCAATACTCTCAATTGACAATGTTATTTAGAATCACTCATATCTAGTGATGATATCGAGATTCTAGTACATGATTTTGGAATCTCAATAATGGTTTAAAAACAATGTCAATAAAAAAAGAAATTTTGTTCATGACAGGTCACACGTCAAACGTCACCCTCCTCAACTTCATTACCGTTATTTAATATATTGTTTGTTGGCAACACTGAAAATGTTCAGAGTAACCAACATCAAAAGGACACAACCACTATAAAAATAGCGGCCACCAGGCAGTGGTAATTTTTGGGTATGGGGGCTATATGCATTAGCAGTCCAGGTATATTTATTAAGTTCGTGTTGGACTCTCATTAAAATTTTGAGTTCTGGACCTGCGCAGTAGATTTTTAATGACATATTTGATGTATGTCGACTATTTATTCTTTTTGTGTTTTCTAATAAGTGGTGCTTATTTTATTTTATTTTTAAATTTAAAACGAATAGTAATTAGATATTAAACGAATTAAACGAATATAATAATTTCTGTTTAGATTCTTTAGATTGTTCTGATTAGTTGTCTATGATAAAATTTGCAAAACTTGGAGAACCTTTTAGAAGTTATCGAAGTTCCCAAAAATGTTGGATATTTTGATAACATTGTCCCACAACTTCATAATAATCTGTATTTTCAACATTTTCGAAAGGGCTCAGTCCTGATTCATGAACTAGCACATCGATTTGCTTCATCCCCATTTTATAAAGAACAGAAAGGGGACTCAGAAAAAACGTCTCCATTAAAATGTATTACAGTATTTCTTAGCTATTTCTCTGCTTTAAATCTTTACTGCTTAAAGAAAAGAAATTCTTCCTTAAACAAAACAATTGAAGAACATAACCTATACTAACCCAAACAAATTTAGAAACTGCACTTCCGTGTCATCTTTCACCCAGTCAACACGTGATCGTTCTTTATTTTCCTATCACCGTGCATTTCAGTATTAACAATTGTGAAAATTATCGATTCGGGGAACAGGGTACATACCCGACGGTTTTCCCGAATCTCCAAATCGTGCTAGCAGATTGGCTCGTAGCAGAGCCATTAAACTAGCACGTCCAAGTCCAATTTAGATATTGACAGTCCGTGGATCGTTCGCGGCTTAAATAAATTCCGAACCAGTTATCAGTCACGCATGCACATGTTCTTAAAGGATGAAGAATTACTGACTGATTCGGGATGCGTTTAGAACTGTCACCGCGAATAAAGCTAATAATGTTGTAAAATCGAGCACCAGGAAAAATGTCACGTGTCGTGCTTACCGTTAGAGTACTGATGAATAGCTCAATGAAAGCTACACATGCTTGCGGCATGCGCCTTCCACCATTATTAAATAAATTTTGTGACTATTTCTTAGAAATGGTGGGGTTTGAGAAATCATACGTAACCAGTCACTGGTTAACATAGCCTCTAGATGTATTGTTTGTTATATTTTATTTTTTTTATCAGTACCATAAATTCAATTTTTGCCTGAAACTTGACTTTTATGATGTGTTTTATATACTTCTGGTAGGTTTTTGGTACTTTTTAAGATTATAAGTTTATGATTTCTGTATGTTATTTTTAATATCTGACGATGGTTATAATATAGGGTGTAATATAATAGATGCGAAAAAATTCAGGGACTGATTCTTGGGTAAATTTTAAGAAAAAAATCTTTCTATGAACGTATGTCCTAAAAGGTGTAACTTTTAAGATACCGGGTGCATTTTCTAAGGCTTACTAATTTTTTTTAATTTGTACCAGTGATGTTCGTGTAAGGTATAAAGTAAATATTTTTGATGAAAAATATGGTAACCTACGTTTTTATTTTTTGTTTGTTTTAGTAATTCTCATTTATTCATGAGTAAATTTGACTATTGACTTTCTTTTGTCCGAGGTTACGTATTTGATTAAAAAAATAAAATCCATCTACCTAAACATGTTATTTATTAATGTTTAGATGTGATTCTAATTTTTGTTTTAAACCAAATGAAAGAAAAAGAAATTCAATAATTATAAAAAATGTTGAAAAGTTTTAGTTTCTCGTAGTCTTTGATAAAGGTGTGCAAATAATGTATGATGAGGTGCCATTCGTTGAGGGTACATTTTAACATATATTCTAGATGCTTGCAAAGAATTTCCGTTAGCAAGACCATGACCAAAATGCATATCATATCGGTCATTTCTGCATTTGAATAATTTGCCATTTTGAAGAAATGGATCAAAATTGCACAAAAAAGAGTTTCTACTTTAAAGGAGGCAAGAACTGACAATCAACCAACAATCATCAGCAGACATTTAACAGGTTAATACAGATTATTAGGTTAATACATTATATGAAAGGTTATGTAAAAGACAAAAAAAGGTTAAAAGGTTAAGTAAACAGTGGTGTACCATATTTTTTATCAAAAATATTTACTTTAAACCTTACACGAACGTTACTGATACAAATAAAAAAAAATAGTCAGGCTCAGAAAATGCATTTTGATGCATAGAAAATGCATACCATATATTACTAAAATATCTACAGGGGTTTCACAGGTATTGTAAAAAAACATATAAGTATTTTTCTTCAATCTTTACCAACCTGTATCTCAAAAGTTTGTACTTTTAGGACATACGGTCATATAAAGTTTTTGTGTTAAATTTTACCCAAGAATCAGCTTCTGAATTTTTTCACATCTATTTATTTACAACCTGTATATACAATAGCTAGAATGCATAAAACATTGGTTTAATGATGTTTTGCATTTTATTGTGGGAAGAACGACAATCTTACTTAACGTTTAATCAACTTATTATACTTTTAATATTAAAATATGTAAGATAGTACTTGAGTGGTTTGATAAATAATATATGAAATGTAATTATTAAAATATATTTTAGAAATCAGTTCAACTATCCAAAACATTTTTAGAATCGCAGTTTTCACAGCTCCGATACGGTCGTCTCGTCCTACCCCGCGGCTGCCCGTTGATGTGGCGGTGTCGGCACGCGACCAAAGTTTCCCTCCCGCCTCCCCCGCCCCCCTTTTCCGCCGCCCCTGTCGACGACGCTCACACGACGCCTCATTTCCCAGAGAGTCACGCCAGCGTCCAGACGCCGGCAGACTGACGACGACGACGCTTTTACTTTTTTCAAACATCTCCGGGCGACGGATCTAATAATAAAATTTTCTCTCTTTATAAATTGATAGTGTGATTACAAAATAATGAGTTTTTAAGTAGTTTTTCGGACAGGCTACTTGATAGGGGGCTGTAAACGCTTTTGAATTGTTATTTGTTTAAAATAAAGTTTTCGCGCGGTTATTGCCCCGTGAAATTCTTTTATAGGATATTGTGGATACCTTTGCAAACATTACGGACATAATTAGTTCAAAGGGTAGGTATTTTCAAATTATTTATATATTTTTTATTATTAATATTACTGTGGATATTAAAAATTTTGTAAGATAAAAACGATATGTTTACAGTTTTTAAGTGATATGTGCTTGTCCTATTTATTTAGTAATAAATCCATCTTAAAGTGTTAATGTTAACGCTTAATCTTGTAGACTGTACAAGAATAATTTATATCTTAAAACTAAAACTAACTTCTTTAAACTATAAGATATATACCTATAAGAGAGTAAGTTCAAATTAACAAATTTCCCGGCAAAAATAGTATCATCAAAGTTTATATACCAGTATTTTTTTCGTATTTCAACTGTTGATATATATAGATGATTAAATCCGAAAAGTTGCGGCACCAACTTGAAAGCACAAAAATTATTTTTTTCGAAAACCTTAAGTCGCAGAAACTTTTAGAACAAAAATTGTAGATGGCAAAATTATCAAGAAAATATTTCATGTTCTATGACCAATAGTGCAGAAAAAGTCTAGGGCACCAATGTTTTTTTAATTTTTCTGTATGAAATATTTTTTTTTATCCGTCGCAAGGATTTGAAAGCTGTGGAACGAAACCTACAAAACCTACACAGAATAAACTTTATGTTCTAAGTTCAATCGTGTTTGAGATATTGTGCGTTAATTATCAAAAATGTACATTATATTCATGTTATTCGCATAAGATCGGCTAGTGTTATAAAAATGATCCTTTTGCAATATTTTTTGTGCATTACAAACATCTTTAACTGCCTATTGTTAGTCGAATGCACAATAAGTATAGTGAGATACTGATATTTTTATGAGCTTTAAAAAATGTGATGTATTTATTGACGCACTTACATACCTGCAGTGAAATATTTATCTTATGTATATTTTTATATATTATTTTGTATTCACTTAGTAATTGATTATATAGGGTGATGCATGAAAAAATGTCAATACTTCACATACGTTGCCAGGGCCAAAAAAAAAAACATAAAAGTATTTACAAATATGGGTCTGCAAGACATTTGTTTCCGAAATACCGGGTGTTAAAATTTTAATTTAATTTTTATATTTTTTAAATCAAATCTATGATACTGTAAATATTGGAGAAAAAATTGGTATCCGGGGGTTTTTTTAAATTTTTTTTTGTAATTTTTACATTAAAAAGGTATACTTGTTAAAAGCTGATCTGAGCAACAGTTTTCGATATATTTAGATTTAAAAAAATTACGATACTATTTTAATTTTTAATAAAATTATTCTTCTTAAATTATGTTCAAGAAAAGATAAGCTAGGTTTTATAATTTACACCATTTACTTCTAAGTACATGTCAGCTCTGTGGTGAATAGCTCGGGTTGCTCTGTGGATTGATTCGGGCGAATTTCTTAGAGTTATTGCTGCTATCCGATCCAGTAATTCTTCTCTAGTATTTACATTAGTGAAATATACCAATGATTTGAACAACCCTTAAAGGCCGTATTCCAAGGTCTGGCGATCTAGGTGGTAATTAGCCACCACAAACCACCACTACACTACAAACCAACCCAACCAATCCATTGGGAAAGTTTTGGCTTAAAAAATCTCTTACACAACAAACCCATAAGTTGTAGTGTTGCTCATGTAGCAAATAAATGTTCAGTCTTACATTTTCTATTATATTTCCAGTGGTTTTCAAGAAAGTCTAAATATTTTTTTCTTGTAAGACTACCGTCTCCGGTGTTCATTGGGAAGTTTATTTATCAAAACGTTTCTAACAACAACCTTTGATTTTCACTAATCCAATTACAAAATTGCATTCTTAACTCAAAATCACCCTCCTGCAAATGATGAAGCCATTGTAAACAAAATGAAGTGAAGATTTCCAACAATCGTTCGCGTAACTTGATAAGTATCTACAATCCCTCTAGTACTTATACTTGGATCATTTTCGATAGCACTGAAAATAGCCTCTTCTAACTGAACGCCAGCTTTTCTTTCAGATACAATTTTTACACTTAGAAACATCCCAGATTAAAAACTTGTTGAACAACTTTTCTATCCGGCATCCTTCTATCTGGAAAATGATGCTGGTACTCCGCAACTGCTTGAATTGAGACCCCAGTGCAGTAGCCATAGACGAATATCATATCTACATATTCGCGATGTGAGAATTTCGCAGGCATAATAACGTACTTAGATCTTATGTTTCTTAAATGATTAGATAATAAAAGTTATGAACGGCATTTGACAGTAACAAAATTTGGTACTTATTATAACTCATATTGCTATTGATAAGTAACAGAACGAAAGATGGGAACGCCAACCAGCAGTTCTTCTGTCAAGCAAGGCACACTTCTATTTTTTTACAATACATACATAGACTCTTTATGTGGATTTAATAAAAAAAAATATTAAAAAAAAATCAAATGCGTCGTAATTTAAAATTATGTAATTTTAAAACTGCCGTATACTAACTTTTCTCCAATATTTATATTATCATAGATTTTATTTAAAACAAAAAAATTAAATAAAAGCCTCAACATCCTGTATTTAGAAAACGAAGACCTTGTGGACCCATATTTCATTCATCACATTATTTTAGACATGTTAATTTGGGTCCTGAATAGGAATCTGAAGTATTGACGTTTGCTCATGAATCACCCTGTATATATTTTAATTTATTTGTAAACATTATACAGGATGTTTTTTTAATAATGCGACAATATTCAGGAGCGTGTTTCTTGGGCGAAATCAAGCAAAAAAGTTCTTATGAACATAATATGTCCTAAACGTGTTAGATTTTACACTACAGGGTGGTAAGTTGCAAGAAAAAACTTACTTTTTTCGATAAATTTGATACCTCTATAGACATTTTAATGTTTATATTCGCCAATGGCGTTCGTGCGGGCATGAAACTGAATATTTTTTTTTAAAGAAAAGGGTGCGCCACTCGTTTTTCGTGTAATAAAAAATATTTTTGAATTCTTTATTTCCTTAAGAGCATATCTAGGCTCTAGGTAAATTTTTGCCCGATGCAGGTTTTTCCTTAAAAAAGTTGATACCATTATTGTGGATAGCCATTACGCCTCAATCTGATTATCTTAATCAACTATTACTTTTATAACTATTTTTGACTTGTTTTAAAAGTTTTTCCGGTAAAACATTCGAATACGTGCATCAATTACATGTATACATGAATGCGTGTATTAAATTTATCGAAAAAAGTTAATTTTTTTTCTTTTAACTTTACAACCCCGTAATGTAAAATCTAATACGTTTAGGACATATATTAATTGAAACTTTTTGAATCACCTTGTATATTATCCTCTCTATATGAAATGATAAACGAAACATATAATTTTTTATAATTAGTAATTGAATATTTTTTTAATATCAAGTCTGGTTGTTTTGTATTTTTATACTGTTTTCATTTTGTATAGCTCTGGTTACAATGTCACGCAGGTGATGCTGTAAAATTATGTGATTTATAAATGGTCGAAACTTAAAAAATTTCAAGTGAACATAACGCAAACAATAAATATGAACCAGTGATATCACATGACCTATAATTCTATTAGCAATGATACCATAAATATTTTAAATAACAACGGACAGTTTTGAAAATGACAAAAATATGGCAGACTATTGCAATGATTATTTTATTTATGTTGGAGTACATATGGCAAACAAAATTGTAAATAGCGAAGTCAATAGGGATAGTAAAATTAGTAATAACTGTAAAATTTTCTATATCCAGTACAAATCAATGAACTAATCAAAAATATACATTCTTTAAAAAATAATAGCTCCCCAGTATTGACAAAATACCAAGTAAGCTATTAAAAAAATATTAATTTTTATATATTAAAACCACCTATACATATTATAAATTAAATTCTTAACACCAGTATTATTCCTATCCAATTTAAAACAACTATTGCTACACCAATTTATAAATCAGGAAATAAACATGAAATTAACAATTTTAGACCTATAACTATTATGAATAACTTTGTTAAGATATTTGAAAAATGTCTTAAAGATAGACTTCTTGAAGAAAACTGCATTATTTTAAAAAATCAGTTTGTATTTGTTGAAAAACTTAGTACTACAGATGCAATATATGTATAAGTTAGTATCAGAAATAACAACCAATATTAACATGGGTAATAAAAGCATTGCAATTTTCTTAGATTTAGCTAAGGCATTCGACACAGTGCCCCATACAAAACTACTTAACGAGTTGGAGAATTATGGAATTAGAGGCAATGTATTACAACTGTTTGAATCATATCTTAATGACCGCAAACAAATAGTGAAAATTAGAGACACTTTCAGTGAGCCAATGAGCAGCATCTTGACAGATCTGAATGTTGATGCTGTTACAATATCCTATGCTGATGATACTGTTGTGCTTTTCTCGGGAGAGACTTGGGAGAATGTAAAAGAAAAGGCACAGAGAGGTTAAATAAAAATAAAACACTGGCTGGACCATCATAAATTAACATTTAATTTAAACAAATCTAATTACATAGCTTTCTCTGCCTCTGCAGCAAATCTCCCTAGATATTCATGTATATCGGTAACAAATTTTGAAACTGATATTAAAGAAGTAAATAATACAAAATATTTGGGTATAATAATTGACAAAAACTTGAAGTGGAAAAATCATATAATCAAACTAAAAAATAACATCAGGAAATTAATATATAAATTTTACATATTAAGATATTTTAAATATTATCTAAAAAGGTATTGATAGTAATATATAAGGCATTAGTTGAGTCACTTATACGGTACGGCATTTTGGTATGGGGAGGTCTCTATAACACAACCTCAAACCAACTGAATGTCATACAGAAATATATCTTAAAAATAATTTATAAAAAAACAAACGTTATCGAACCCATTTGTTATCACATATTAACATCATGTTGCTATACCTATAAGCAAAATAATAAAAACTAAATTGACCATCAGCAAAATACCAGATCAAAATCTCATAAAAATCTGAAAATTCCACAAAATCACAAAAATGTCAATAAACGATTTTTAACATGTCTTGGACCTAAAATATATAACTTGTTACCAGTAGATATTAGAACAATAAAAAAAATAAAAATTTTATTGAAAAAATTAAAATCTTATATAGTCACCAACTACACAATTTTTGAGAATCTATTTTGAAGAAAAAAAAAGAAATTTGATTTGATTATGTAAATTAATATCGGCACATACAGCTGTTAATTCAGCTAGGTGCTTTATAAAAAATGTATTAAGTGTTATCTGTTGATGTCAAAAAAAATGTATTGATAAAAGACAATAATATATAAAATTCAAATTTAAAAAAAAAATTAAAATTTAAATTAAAAGTTGTACTCTGCAAAATATTATCATTTTTCATTATAATACTTAGATATTCCAATTAATGTAACACAGACGTTGTGTAATGCGTGGTTTTCGAATATTTAAAGACTGGAACATTTACATTGTTTCACGATTATTCTGTTACTAAAATATTTTTTTAATATTTAGTTCTTCAATGTTGGCTCACTGCCTACAATTTCTTTAATTCAAATACAAATACTATCAACGTGAGTAAAAAACTTTAAAGGCGGAATATTTGCGAAAATTGACAAACTCATTTTCTACTATTCCTCAGTGTATTTCCTGCTTTGCATTTCTTAATCAATCCCTCAGTCAAATCTTATACCTTAGATCTCGATTACTCTTGCGCTATCGCACTTTCAGATTTGCTTTGTATGATGTTGTCTATTATGATTTTTAGTCAATTCGGTCTTTTATACATTTGCGATGGAAGATCATCTATATCCGGTTCATCAGTGCTCTCCTTCATAACATTTGCAAGCGAATGAGCAATTAATCCAGCTTTCCGACATCCACAACTGCGACACAATTATTTGCTTTGGACCCGCAGGTTATAACATTCATAATTTCTTCAGGAGCTGGATTTTTTCTATTCTTAATTGGGTGCAATCTTTGCTTAGTCTTTTTTAAACCTACCACAGTTTAACTTGCAAATAGGTTCTGCGACTAAGATGGTTTGGGCCCCTCAATTTTCAGGACTCTTGGTCATAGCAATTTAGCCCAATGAGAAATTTTGTAGATAATTTTGAGCTCCACAATTTTTATTCTGAAAGTTTCTTTGGAGAATAAGCAAATCCAATTTTTTTTTTCAGTTTTACAAAAAATGTGGTGGTTGGTGCCGCAACTTTTTGAATCCAAATATCTTTTATCAAACTTGATTGACGCTTAAAATATTGTTCTATTATTATTGTTTTATTACTAACTTATAAGACTATACAGGGTGTTCCGAAGCTATTGTCCAAAATGTAAGGGTAGGTAGGTCTCGCCAAAATAAACGTTTTTACTTATTGACCCATACCATTACTACAACAAAGTTGTTAAAAGTGAAGATGTTTTTCTTTATTTTTTATAATCTCACCTGTTTCGTCTTTTATTATTATTTCATTTTTATCATTAGTTGTATTTATTGATTGAATAATAACTTAACTTTTTTTATAGTTCGTGCCTACTTCGTTAGTTTTATCTTTATAGTAATTATATTTAGTTTTTGTAATACATTTCTATATTTTTTGTACTGCGTCTCCCTTTTCACTGAAAATTTTTTTAGTAGTTGATCTTAAACTATACCTATGCTTAATGGATTTAATTAATCCTAAGGAAATCCAAGGTTTAATCCTAGTATAATTTTGTTTAACACAATAATTTTGTTTGACGTTCTGAGAAAAAATGAAAATGAAATTAAATTATGGTCCAAAGAATATGTCCTTAAATTTGCGTGCAATACTAATGACTCATCATGAATATAAATGCTTTATCGTAAAGATTTAAAAAGTAATGTCACATGATAAAAAAAAATAATTTAATTTACCGTTACCTAAAACTAGTTATTCCTAGATAGTTTTATTTTAACAATTTGTATAAGCCTATATTTAAGACGATTAAAGAAGCTAAATTTTTTAGGTAACTACCGATTGTTAAGACTGCTCAAGAGCTATCTTGCTACTCCTAATATAACGATAAAACTTGCATTAACAATTATCATGATCAACAATAGTCTTATATTCGCTATAGCTACTACCTATTAATACTTTAATTTTTGTGAAGTTAGTTTAGCAGTATATTTTGTATCTATTAATTTTCCAAATTCAATGAAAGTAATAATATATAATAATTTCTTTTTTTTTTACAAATGTTGAAATGAGTTCTTATGACATACTTTCTTTTAAAGTAAACTATAACAACAAATATTAAAAGATTTATAAAGGAATCATATTTATATCATAGTATTTATAATAGTAATATACTTCTTAGCAAATCATTTTTCTATATTAGAGTACCATTTTATCTAAGACAAATAATGTTAAATTTATAATATTTTTCTTTGCAGACGACAGTTCATCTGACGTCCATGATTCTATAATGACCGCAAAAACCAAGCGGCTTGCCGGCGCCGAACCTATCAGAAGAGCCAATAAACCACTAATGGAGAAACGACGTAGAGCGCGCATCAACCAGAGCCTCGCGGCCCTTAAAACCCTCATTCTGGATTCTGCTAAAGCCGATAATACCAAACACTCCAAGTTGGAAAAGGCGGATATCCTCGAGTTGACCGTAAGGCATTTTCAACGGCATCGCAGTCTGGACGTCAAAGGAGTCAACCAGTATAAAGCAGGTTACTCTGACTGTGTAAGGGAAGTTCAAAGATACCTAGAGACTCCGGACGCTCAAACAATGACTGTCATTGATTCCGGCGTAAGGCAAAGGCTGTTAAGGCACTTGGATAATTGCGTGTCCGAGGTGGATGTAGATTTAAGACAGGCAACGCAAATGGTACCCCCTGTGGAAGAACGACTACATCCTGACTCGTCCACTTTGGAAGAAGTAAATAATAACACACAGTGCAATTCTAGAGTTGAGATGAAAGCTGAAGACCCCAAAGCTATCAAAAATTATGATAAGAATTTTGTACTGCTTCTTCCAGAGCATTATGTTCAACTAGCCAATGCTCTGGGGGTAAATTTGAGACAACCCAGTGATGAAGCGCCGAGTCCAGGACCTTCTGGAGGAAAAGTTGAAGAAAATAAAGAGCTAAGGCCCAAAGCTGAAAAGCCGTTGGATTTCAGTAAAGGGAATGAGTCTGTTGACAGTATGTGGAGGCCGTGGTAATTTTCTTGTAAAGTTTTGTATCATTCATATTAGATATAGTGCAATATTTTGTTAGTTTTTGCTCAGTTATTAATGGTAGATTGTCTTCTACTAATATTGTGATATATTGGTTTATTATATTATAACCTTCATTATTCTAGTCAGTAATCCATAAAAAGTTTTCCTTATTTCATTGTAAAAATTGTATATAATAAAAAATGCCTTTATTATAAGAAAATATTTTATAAATTGTATAGAGATCTCAAAAGTTATAGAGTAATTTTATTATAATTAATTTAATATTATCAGAGGATGATCTTGAAAAACTATTATTTTCAATTACTAGTTTTGTTATTGCTTTATCTATCTATTTTTGTGTTGTATATATAATATCCACTTTTAATAAAGTTAAATATTTTAGAAAATTTAATTGTTGAATTGATTTGACAAGTACTTAGGTTTATACGGTTACTTTATTGTAAATAAGATTACTTTAGGTGTACTGTACAGGGCATTATTAGAAGCCTATATAACCTTGTCTCAAAATCTACAGGGTGTTTAAGAAAAAATTAAATTCAAAGCGTTTTAGATTCAAATGAAGTTTAATTTTATATTATTATTTTTAATTGTATCACTAGTGTATATACAGGGTATTTTGTTTGTTGAGGATGGATATCAACTTTGTTATTTTAAATGGGATACCCTATACACTTTCTTGTCTGAAGACAATCACAAAAGAAGACTGTATATTTGTAATAATTTAGACAAACAACACCACAGTTCTTAATATGTATTTATTTTTTGGCAATATGCCTTACTTGGTAAAACTACTCTTACAAAAACTACTGCCAAAAACTAAATGTGATCGTATTCTGACTTAACTTAAGTTTTTACGGAGTGCCTAGCGTCATCCCAAATGTAAAGTCTTGAGGCACGTTCGGGTTCCACTAAATTAAAGCTACAATTCTAAATACATGACACTTATTCCCGAAAAAGCTTAAAGAAAACATATAATTTTTTTTTTATTACTTGACAAATTTTTAAAAGTATCAGGTAAAACATTATACACCCTAATGCACTTATAGTAGGGACATCTTTTAAACGTTCGGTGTGAGGGAATTCTAAGACTATTGCATTGCCTTGTCGTCATTACATTATAGACATCTCAATTTTTTTGAAAGAACATAAAATGATTTCTTGCTATCATGGAAATATTCAAAATATACAAGCATGACACTGTCAATATTTTAAGTCTTTGAAAGTGTGATCTACAAGATTCGATATTTTTCAGTCCTAGCATGCATCTTATTACCCTTTTTTGGGATATGACTTTATCTGGCCCAGCTGTGTTGTACCAAAATATTAAACTATACTGAATAATTCATTGTACAGGGTGGCCAGATAAGAATGCAAAGTGCTGTATTTTGGAAACTATTGGTCGTAGAGACTTGCGGTAAAAAACTTTATTACTAAAGTGGCCAAAAGAATATCGTGGAAAATATTTTCAGATTTCCAAGATGGTGGCCAGGGGGCGTAACCGCCATCTTAAACTTTTTAAGTGATTTTTCACTGAAATCTACCCAGTAAATATTACGAAAAAATATACGCTTTTTAAAGCTCAGCTCTACTCAAATAATTTTTGTTTAACACTTTGTGACGTATCTATTAAAATAAAGTGGTGGGGGGTAATTCAATGTTTTTTAAAATAAACAGCTGTAACTCCTAAACGACTGAACGCATTTTAACAAACTTGGTCTCGTTGAAAAAAACATTTATTGGCACATCAAATCCGTCTTATCTGTGATATATCTAGTGCTTAGTAATGCCGCTAGAGCGCGTTTTTTGATCTATTAACAGAAAATTGCAAAATTCTCTAAAAAATTAAATGCAATAATATGACTTTTTTTTCATAAAAATTTAGTGAAATGATAAATAATAGGCCAGTGAAAACCGTATCTCGATATCTTATTCGTAGCCTGAAATATCAAAGAAAGAATATCTAGTTATCATATAATTTTAATAAGACGCTATTACACCAATATTTATTGTTATTTATTTGTCTTTTTTCAAGGTTCAATGATAAAATGTTTTAATTTAATAATTCTTAAATATTCTTTGTTCGAAAAGTTTTAAAAAAATACGCTTATGGGCATAATAACAAAAATGACCGATTTTGAAATAAAAGTAATGCCTCCTTAAATGCTCGAACTGTCTTCCATCAAACTTAATGCATTGTTGGAGCCGCTTATGTGTGCACATTACAGCAGCTTCAATTTCTGCTCTTGACAAGCTGTAAATGGCTTCTTTTATTCCTATTTTCATGTCGTCTCTAGTTGTTGGTTGAATTTGGTAAACAATATCTTTCAACCGACCCCATAGGTATAATTCCAAACAGGTGAGGTCTGGGAAGGAAATAGACTTCCTCGGCCAATCCACCTTTGTTGAAACCTTAAATCTACATGTTCTTGCACATTTCTTGATAAACGTGCTGGGCAACCGTCTTAGTTGCAAAAACATATTTTGTCGTAATTGCATTGCTATATCTTCTAATAAAAGAGGCCAATGGTTCACCAGAAAGTCAAGAAATACGGCACATTTAGTGGTTGTTCAAAGAAATAGGGACCTATAATAGTTTCGCCCAGAATGCCACACCACACATTGAGAATCCAATGGCCTTGATGTTGGACCTTCCGCAACCAGTGAGGATTGTTGTCACACCAATAATGCATATTATGCAAATTAATGTTTCCATCACTCCTAAAAGTGACCTCATCTGTCCAAAGAATTTCGGATAAAAATTCTTTATTTTCCCTAATGCTGCCCAACATCCAATGACAATAATCTAACCGTCGGTCAAAGTCTCCGTGATTCAAGGTTTGATATAAAACCATATGATATGGGCGCAGTCTAAAAATTTGAAAAAACACATTGCGAAATATATAAAGTAGTATTTTTTGTGACATAAAAATTTAGTTGTGATCCTTTAAAATGTTTAGAATAGAGTGAATGAGACATTGCTCTGATACTAACGTGGAGATTGAATTCCACGTATGCTAAGACATTAATAATATTGTCTTCCCTTATTCTAGCCGAGTGTCTTCACAACTGAGGTCGAAAGCTGCCAGTATTACGCAAATTTCGCACTAAACGCGGAAAAATTTCCGCATCGCGTAAACGCCGATTTGGATATCGAGCTCTGTATACCCTTTGAGCCAATGCCGCATTTTGAGGACATTCAAAATATACAGCAATCATATCGACAGCTTCATCATTAGTAAAAGGCATTTTAATAGTTTTAACGCTTTACTTATGTGTGCAACGAACACAAATTGCACTGCCTAATTTTAATATTTATTGACAAGTTAATTTTAGGCATTTCTTTTTTCCTCCATTGCCTACTCTTCAATATTCTGCCTACCTTGCACTTGCATTTTATATGCATTGATTATTATGCCCCTACGCGTTTTTTTTTTTAATTTTTTGAACAAAGAATATTTTAATTAATTAAAAATTATTAAATTAAGACATTTTATCATTGAACCTTGAAAAAAGACAAATAAATAACAATAAATATCGGTGTAATAGCGTCTTTTTAAAATTATATGATAACTAAATATTCTTTTTTCGATATTTCAGGCTACGAATAAAATATCGATATGCGGTTTTCACTGGCCTATTAAGCCATCATTTCACTACATTTTTATGAAAAAAAAATCATATTATTGCATTTAATTTTTTAGAGAATTTTGCAATTATCTGTTAATAGATCAAAAAACGGGCTCTAGCGGCATTACTAAGCACTAGATATATCACAGATAAGACGGATTTTATGTAGCAATAAGTGTTTTTTCCAACAAGACCAAGTTTGTTAAAATCCGTTTAGTTGTTTAGGAGTTACAGCTGATTATTTTAAAAAATATTGAATTACCCCCCACCACTTTATTTTAATAGATACGTCACAAAGTGTTAAACAGAAATTATTTGAGTAGAGCTGAGCTTTAAAAAGCGTATATTTTTTCGTAGCATTTACTGGGTAGATTTCAGTGAAAAACCACTTAAAAAGTTTAAGATGGCGATTACGCCCCCTGGCGACCATCTTGAAAATCTAAAAATATTTTCCACGGTATTCTTTTGGCAACTTTAGCTATAAAATTTTTTACCGCAAGTCTCTACGACGAATAGTTTCCAAAATACAGCACTTTGCATTCTTATCTGGCCACCCTGTACTACATTTGCATAATAGTACGATTATAAAGACTCCAAACACAACTGGTCTCTCAAATACCTTATTACATAACAAGCTCTGTGAATTTTACCGGTTAACGCTTCAATTTCCCCTCTCCAAGAAAGTTCCCGATCAATTAACACTCCCAGAAACTTACTCTCTAGAACCTGAGGGATATTCTTATTAGGATGCATAAAGCGACCTATCATGATGTCTGTATGAGACAATATTTGTTTTCGAGATATTAAGTTTCAGCCTATTCTGGCGTCATCATCTTGACATTTCGGTTATGGCAATGCTTATTTTCTTTGCCAGTATGGATTCATTTTCGGCAATAAGAATACAAGACGTGTCATCAGCAAAGTGAAAAACTGTATTAGAGGTTATTACTTTACTTAACTCATTTACAAACACCAAAAATAAAACAGGCCTCAATATAGACCCCTGAAGAACACCTAGGGAAATATCAAATACTCGCAAAAGTAACTCCTCGAGTGCTTCTGTTTTTATTGGGAACATATATGGCCTGCCCTCTGTTACTTAAATAAGACCTGATGAGGTTATTAACTGAACCTTTCAAGCCATATTTCTCAATTTTGATTAAAAGTAGGTTATGATATATCATGTCAAAGGCTTTTAACGCATGAGGAAACACCGCTTGCTCGAAACGTGCATTCAAGATTTGTGCCAATGGATAACATATTATGTTAGAAACTATTTTTAATGTGGCTGCCGGTATTTCATCAATGCCCGTTGAATATTTAGGTGGGAGACGCAATATAATACCTGTAATTTCTTCGGGTGTACAAGGACTTAAATACATAGTGTCTATTGTATACTTTTATCTAATTTCATAGGAAAATTGAAGAAAACATTAGAATGAACGTTCTTGGGTTGATGATCTATAACTTTGCTCAAGACTTTGCTGGTATTCCCTTCCCCAAAGTTATTCCCAAATATTTCAGCCACTAAATTAGGATTTTCAACAATTTTAATTTTGTGTGCTGGAACAAGAGGTTCTTTACTCGTACTAGACCGCAATCCTTCATTTATGGACCCCAAATACTTTTAGACTTATTTTGAGAATTCTTGATTATATTGTCATTAAATGCTTTACGATAATTATTTAAAAATGTTGGTATTCTTTTTTTCTCATTTGTAATATTCAAAATAATTTGGAACATGTTCTTTTACAAAGATCATACCAATCTCTTATACTTTGTGACCAGTTACTCATTTCAAGAGTCACTCGATAAGTCCTTCTAGAACACAGGTGCTGCTTTTTTACTGGAAAACTGGCATCAAAATATCGAAAGAAAATCTGGAAAAATATGTCATACATCCTACTGGCATCCTGGCACTCATAAACTTTTGACCAATCTTCTGAAAGTAAACCATCGCGAAATATTCTCAAATTTATATCATTAAAGCTTCTTCTAAGTACTTCACCAAAATCTTTAATATTTTCTAAAGAATTTCAGTAAAAGTTTCAGTAAAAGGGCGTTGATCAGAGAACTTCCACTTTTTTAGATCAATGCAAGTTTCGCTACTATCATAATTAGAGCAAATATAGTCTATCTGTCTTGCACCCTTATTATTCACTCTGGTACATTCTGACCCATGTAAATTGCCTGTTATTAGTTAAGGTTATGTTTTACGTTACCTTCCCTTAAAATTTACTTTTGCTTATATGCAATTATTTACCAAATTCCCTAAATAATAACCGCCATGTTTTCTACTTACGGGAAAACATAATTTTAAGGTTATAATTGTACAAAGCAAAAAATAGAAAATTAAAAAGTGGAACGCAACGAGAATCGAACCCGGTACAACAAGGTTATAAGTATAAGTGTAAAACCTATCGGCTATACGGACCTAAGTGACGGAATGAAAGTGACTACAAGGAAAATGTTAAACGATACTTAGCTAAATTAAATTGTTAAAAATTAGATTAGGTTTAAAAGTAAACACGTCATTTACACACACGAGAACAGGACTCTTTTTAGCTTTTGTATTTTCCATTTTCTCCAGAAGGTCAAGCTTCTTACCTTTAGGGCATTCATGAAGCATTTCAGCTCCCACCCCCGGAGAAAAATTATGAGTAGAGGCCAGCAAATGATTCGCAAACGCTGATTTAGTATTACTGACATTGGTATTTTTAAATTTTTCAAAAAGCGCTACGTGTTCTTTAATGCGTGTAGAGATTTTTCTTCCAGACTGGCCAATGTATACTGCGTTGCAATCGTCACATTTTAAAGAGTAAACTCCCGATTTAGAAAGGATGTCTGCCTTATCCACTCTACTGACCAATTGGTTCTTTAAATTATTGACTGTCTTAAACGCGATTTTTACATTTAGGGATTTAAAGAATCTTACTAAATTTACGGAGATAGAACCAAAAAAGGTCAAGGATCTAAAGGAACTTATTGAGTCGTTATTATGAACAATATTGTAGGTCAATTTATATTTATTTAAAAATTTGTAATAAATTTTGTCTATTAAATGAAGGGGAAATCCGTTGTTGAGAGCAATATGTTTTATAATATTCAATTTTTTAGCGAAAGCTTCTTTTGACAAGGGGATATTAAACAATCTATAGAAAAATGAATTAAAGGAGGCAAATTTATATGAGTAGAGAGAATTTGAAGAGTACTGAATTACATTATCGGTAGTAGTGGACTTACGATATATTTCAAAAATAAGTTTATTGTTGCATTTCTTAACTAGAAGGTCAAGAAAAGACAAACAACCATCTTTTTCTTCTTCGATTATGAATAAAATGTTAGGGTGTAAGGAATTTACGAAACTAAGAAAATTTGGTAGGTTTTCCTCCCTGCCATTCCAGATTATAAAAATGTCATCCACATACCTCTTATATATCGTTAGGCAATCTCTAAACCTACCCTCAACTATTTCTCTTTCTAGATGACTCATGAAAATCTCGCTTAGCAGAGGGGAAAGACAAGAACCCATAGCCAAACCTGAGACCTGCCTGAAAATTTTATTGTCAAACTGGAAAAAATTTTTTGGTTGATCACTATGTCGAGTAAATCTAAAAGACCCTCAACGACTATACGACTAAGAGATGTTTTTAATAGCAGAGTTCTCACTAACTTTAAACAATCTTTGGGAGGGATGCTGGGAAAAAGATTTTTTTCATCTAAGGAAATAAGTTTAGATCCATGAGGGATAATAAGATTTTTCAAACTGTTGGTTAGATCAACAGAATTCTTAGTCGAATAAATACTTTTAAAGTTGGTCACCTCCCTGAGAACATTATTCAACCAAGAGGAAAGATTATAGCATGGGGAGTTAACAAAGGAAACCACTGGTCTTATGGGAAAATTGGTCTTATGGATTTTGGGGAGACCATAAAGGATCGGAGTTCTAGGATTCATAGGATACAGTTTTTCTTTTTTAGTGTTAAAGAAATCGAGAGTTAAGCTACATCTGTCCAATGTTTGCTTAACTTTCGTAAAAAAGAAATTGGTGGGGTCTCTATTAACTGTAATGAAATCCTCCGAGTCCAGAAAATCCAATATCTTTTGAATATAGTCAGTTTTGTTTAGAATGACTAAGCAATTACCCTTGTCTGCTTTTGACAATATCAAATCGTTACTCTTTATATTATTTTTTAGCGAAATTAGGTGCTTTTTATTGATGTTATTGTTTTAGCTGTTCGACTTACATCTAGAATTTAAAAAGTTTATTATTTTAGCGCGTAAGATGTTTTTATTTCGTGTATCAGTCGTCTGCAAAACACTCTCAGCTTCCACAGCTAAAGTCTCTCGTGTTTGTGAGTCCACCTTATTATAAAGATTAAACTTAAGGTTTAGTATACTTTATTCGTCAGAGGTAAAAATAACATCAGACAAATTTAAAAATCTTTTATGGAACTGAAAATGACAATGGCCTAATTTTATTTGATATTCCCCAAAGTTATTAGACCTAACGGTGGCTTTAAGACGGTTCAACTTAATGTTTAATTTATTAAAAGTGTCTAAAGGTTCTAAAGGTTTTTTATTATTTTATGTAAGTTTTTAGTTTTATTTAAGTATTATTTTTATTTTAGGCCTGATGATGCTCTAACTAGAGCAAAACACGTGTGGCCCGTTTAGTTACATGTTGTGAGACCGTGACTTTGTGTTTTTCTTTGGTTTTCGTCAATTTTGTATGTTGGTCTCTTAGGGAATAATGGATGAGATTTTTGGATTTCTTGTACATGTTGAACATATCGTGTTTCCTTTCCAGCTCTTCAATTTTTTTCTTCATCTGTCTATTATCCATTTTTCTTTAGCGTCCTGGATCTCGTTTCTAATTTTCCTCCATTTATTCCTATATACCATCGGATTATGTTTAAGTTCGTTGTTCCAAGATCTAGTATTTCGTCAGTGATCCATCGCTGTTTTCTTGGTCTGACATTCGTAGTTGGCTATAATATTTATATATTATAAGTATAATATAATACTATAATATTTAGTTAAAAATATGCTTAATTAATATTATGTATCAAATTTTTGGGAGATATCCCTGGGAGTTCTTCAAATTTTTCAAAAAATTCATATCTGCGGATTCGAGAATAGACTTGTCTTCGTCTTCTTCTTATTCCTCAACGACCAGCTGTGATATAGATCCTCTTAACTCCTTGCACTAATCATATAGAAATCTTATTGGCTTTTTTATATATAGTTTAGGTTATACAGGGATATCGCGCACAAATTCACATGATTTGTGTATTTTGTGTTATCGGCCACTATGGTTGCGCTGTAGTACTTTTTGTCCTCAGGTTATATAGAATATAGTTATAAAATTGATTGTGTATAATTTGTATATGTATATATTGGACAAATAAAGAAAATTTGAAATTTGAAATATAAATGATTCAATTCAATCTAACCATACAAAAGAATATTCTCTCCTCTTACTTAATAGTCAGTCACTGCGTATTAAAACTTAACTCACAATCTTTTGGAATTACTTAAAATATTCAAACATTGTTTGACTAACAGAACATTGGTTAACGACTTCTTTTTTGATCTGGAGAGACTTTGGGCTTAAAATCTTTTCAAGAAATCTGCGTTCTCATTATACCATCCGAAAGCATACTGACTACCCAGTATTTCACTCGTACTTCAATTCGTATTGTTTATTGTATCGCCGTCTTATTAGGCTAGTAAGGCTAAAGTATTAGCCTTACTAGCCTAATAAGACGGCGGCTAATAATTAGGCTAAAGTATCCCACTATTCTAAACGATTGAATGAGAGTTCAAACAAGCTCGAAGGAGCGCTGGAGAATAATAATGATATCCGCAGTAAAAACAACTACAAACCTGCTGAAATTCAAAAAGTAATATTGACAAATTCAATGCAAAAGTGATTCCTATTTATCAGGATGGCAATATGATGATAATCAGATGATAATCCATCTAAGTTTCTGCCTATTTCTCTTCTTTCCACACTATCAAAGTTGATTGGAAAACTGGTAAAATTTTTAATGATGTCTTACCTCAAATCTTAAAGAGTTTTATGCCTAATGTTTTGTGTCTACAGTATATGTTTTTGTATGTATATATAGCATTTCATGTTTGTCTCTTTTTTAATTTTTTTATTCTGTTTTTTTTCTTAATTTTAAGTGACTTTGTTTTCCGGCATTCGAGCATGATCTCGGTGGCGCAAGCGGTAAGCACACCACACGAAATCTCTGGAGCCACGTGAAACGTTATCGAATCTTCCGGAACAATGGTCTAGCTAATATACAGTGTATTCACGATAAAAGGAACAAATTCACTTAAATTTCACATATTTTTTCTTCTTTTATTTTTTGGACACATCGATTAGTATTTTCACTTGGGCGTTTTTTTAAATAAAATTTTTATACTGGATGCCTCAGGTAGAAACTATGGTGTCAACATTTTTTTAAACAGAACACCCTGTCATATTATGACGTTTTAAAATTCTATGATATATTCTGAATATTTTTTTTGTGTGCTGTTTTAGTGACCCAGTTTAATTCTGTTAACTTTTAAGGGTTAAGTTGGATAAGGGGTTAATTAAAATCTAAACTCTTCAAAACTTTTTCTCTTTTAATACCAATGTTTTGGCCTACATTTGGCCTTCTTTAGGGCGAACAGAAAATCAAACCTTTTCGTTAGACTGTAAAAAGTGGAACAAAGCCGTATTTTTTTGATGATCCCATTTGGCTTATTTACTTTTGAGGATATCAAACTGCTGGCGTGTTGCTTACACACACATGTTCTACTTTTTACAGTCTAATGAAAAGGTTTGATTTTTCTGTTTATCCTAAAGAAGGCCTAATATAAGCCAAAACGTTGATTTTGATTGACCCCTTATCCAACTTAACCCTTAAAAATTCTGATTTCTTTTTGTATAGCAATTCAATAGTTTGTCAAATATGATATAATATACGAAATTAAAACATTAATTTTTTTTCTAGATTTATTGCAACTAATGTTTCATTTATTGTCCATTTGATTAAATCCGTCCTTTGCAATAAAAATTTTGGTTGAAGGGTATCTCAAGTAGAAAATCCTCATTGGACGTAACAATGCCACACACAGCACCTTCAAAAAATTATAGTATGGGCAGGTATTGCGAAAAATTGAATTCTTGAACCCTTTTTTTAAAAAACCTTAAACGGAGACTGCTACCTGAACTTTCTATAGGTTGAACTTATCTCTGCTTTAGTTGCTTTATTCCCTGATCCTCAAAAGGCTAACCTACCTAGTAACAAGATATGGTTTCAACAAGACAGGGCACCTCTTAACTTTTACATCGGCGTTCGACAATTTCTTGATGCAAGAAATTGACAAGAGAGCCGATTGAGTGGCCACCAAGGCCACCGGATATAACCCTAATAAATTTTCTTATAGGGCTATTTAAATTCCAAAGTTTATGTGAATAGACCAAATGTGCAATTGGAAGTTATTTACCGACTTTAAAAATGCATTGAAGTAAATGAACAACAAATTGAATATCAGTTGCAATAAATATTATATAATTTTTAATTTTTTAATGTCGTATGTTGTATGTCGTATGTATGTCTAGTAAGTCCAAATAATGGCGCGACTTTTAAATCAAAATAAATAGTAGGAAATAAATACAGTGTAAATAAATGTTACTATAAGATTGTAATAAATCAGTTGCTTATTTTTGTACATCCAGTATTTTCAATCACACCCAAACAAACAGCAAATGCACTAAATTGGTTTCAACTGTAGGGTGTGAATTGGATGTCGTCAACTGGACTTACATAAATAATAGTGAAAGACGTGAATTTATTTTATCTGGTTTTTGTCGATCATCAAAAATTAATAAAAAATGAAACGATAACCGATCGGAATGTTAAGGGCTGACATGTAAAAATAAGGACGATCTGTGAGAATCTTTAAGTTTTATGGTTTTAAGAGATTTTCGGAGATAACAAAATAAACAGAAATAGCACTTACTAGTACTTATGCGGGTAAAAAGGTCACTTCGGAGAAAGTTATAATGTGTGGGAATATTGGTATTTACAAGTTCTCAAAAACATAGGCGATGACAGATGTTTACCAGAATTCTTTTAAGGGATATTTCTAATATGATCCTTTTTAGAATTCAGTTCGATGGTAACTTTACTCGAAAACAGTCGTGGAGCAGTGTCTACTTGTTCTCCCGTAACTTTTCTTTAGTGCTGTGGTTAGTGCCTTTATTGAACTATCAAACCTGACAAATTACAAAGGTGAGAGTTTTCACTGAGCATTGTTTTACCTTATATTTTTGTTATTATTTTAATCAGTATCAGTATAAAGAAAGTAATATTTAAATGCGCATCCTTCCGTGCTAAGTGTAGTGACCTGATACCTTGGTACGTAAAACAACGCTAGCTAGTGTAAGTAGGGGTTTGGCACTAGTGCAACCCAGAGTGTTGTGGCACCTGGGATTATTTTGTAGACTGTGTAATTGGCCATTACATCAGTGGGTTGTTTTGTGGAGTGCTTGCTAGCACTATCCCATCAACTCGATTTCTAATGCTGGACATCAGGTTTTGTTCTGCCTGGATTGGAGAACAACTCTTTAACAAGGTCTACTGATGTCTATAATTTGAAGGATGTTAGTCTTATTGATAGCTTTATGGTATTGTGTACAGGTGCTATAAACCTGAAATGGCCTTGTGTAAACGTATTATACTTTTATTTAATAATCACAATAACTGGGGTAAAATATTTGCTCACAGGTACCTTTTACTTTTTAAGTATGTAGTATCGTATCATCTCATATCAATGATCTCGAATCCTGACGTAAGCAATACATCTATCTTTCTGTCTTCTTACACGTTCCAAATATACACCACAAGTTACTGTATATATACCACAAGTACATTTATCGTTTTGCTACTATTTAGAAGCTTACTGTTTAAAAGTTTACTGTTTACAAGTTTATTGTTGTACTACATCCTGACAAGCTGTTGTACATATATTAAAATTAAATAAAAATAACTGGAAGTATTATAATACGCCCTCTCAAGAATTTAGGCCCTGACAAATTTTCAGAAGTGGGATTACCAATTAAAATAAAGTGCGTGTATATTTTTCACATGTGTGTGATTAACATTAACATGTTGTATGAGAAAGTTTATTTCAATGAATTTAAACTCTTATAAACTCTATCCATGACGTCAAAATATTCCTTACCTCTGTTGCATTGACTGAGCGATTAGGGTGAATATATACACCTATTTTATTTACAAAATCAATCCAGTAGCAAAACGTTAATATACAAAAAAAAATGAAGGGATTCGAGATTACCTACGTAATACATAAAAAGTATTCTGCATTTATTTATTTTTGTTTGCACTCGGTATTACGGCGTTTATTTCTTTACTTTGCATCGAAATAACACGCACTGCACAATGAGTCGTCAACTTCGCAAAAGACCACACCATCTCGAATCTGTGTCTAACTCTAGTCTAGACGAACCGATACCCTCTCAAAGTCGCGATAATTTTTCCGACACTTCCCTAACTACGACCCATCTATTGTGGTATGGTATGGTGATATGGTGTATGTACCTTTATTGTGGTATGGTTCATCGAGACCACCATGCATAAAGAAAGGTCAATCGCACCAGCTGTAAAGGGTGAGGTTGTACCTACTTTCAACCCTAAAGATAAGGCGCAAACGATTTTTGACTGGTGTAAAAAAAAATAGATGAGTTGCGTCAAATATTTAAATGGTCAGAGCAAGCAACTATTTATTATGCCACCAGTAAATTAATCGGTTTAGCCAACGTGTGGTCTAAAAGCTCGCCAACCGTGAGTTTTTCTTGCGATGAGTGGAAAGCATTATGGCGGCATTAGCGATATTGTAGTTAAGACAGAAGCTACTGCAGGTAATTACCAGACAGTGGACCCGCTCTACAAATATTTGGGTGCTTTCAAAAAAAAAAAAAAAATTGACCTCCTTCAAGAACTGGACGGATTTTACAGCCCAAGTAAGGTTACAAACCGAGTCATGTTGCGGGGAACTTAAAACAGAATTGTCTAAGCAAAAGATGTTCCAACTGCTTTATTGCAACTGTTAACAATAACTTCGAAATCATCGTATTTTAGAAAAGGCGAACTTGATTTTCTTTTGTTAGGGTATTTGTTGAAGATGCTTGCGTTTCGTGCTTTTCGACTCACGATCAACATTGAACTCGATGTCTTTATAATGGACCAAAGCTAATTTGATACTTATTATAGTATGTTTCTTGTAGTAATTTCGCTGTTACATTCCATGATGTTTTTATTGTAAAATCTTTGTACTCCTGACCGTTTTGTTTCTTTATCTTAAATGTCTAATCTTCAAGAATTAATGTCTGCAAGTTCTCTAATCTGCGTGTCCTTAGTTAAAATATACTTTTATTCATCAAAAAATGACATGATTTGCCGCCAGACATACTGCTTAGTATTCCTAGTGTTTTTGGTACTCCTAGTGTTTTTTTTTATACTCTATCTGCCACTTTCTCGTCTATTGGTTTTATGGATTCTGTTCCAAAGTGCAACATATTTTGTTCTTAAGAAAAAGAAAACTTTGAAATAATGAGATTGTCAAACTGAGATAATATTCAATTAAAGAGCATTGTTAGGAGTTACTAAATACATGGTAAATAATATATTTTTTTAAAACGTCAAGAATTTGTATTGTTTCTTTCAATCAACAATGAAAACTTGACGGATGCTCATCCATAGGGTTCTTTTCGATAGGTGGAGGGGTTGTTTTCGTTAGCTAAAGAGGTTATTGTAGCGATAATCAAGCAAAAACAACGTGTGTATGTAGCTAAATGGATGAGTGTAATTTGATTGGAACAAGAGGTTGTCAAGACGGTTGTTGACGAACTTTTGGATAATGACATTTCACAAGAATCCGAATCTGAATATTCTTCACCTGAGTCACTCGTAAAAAAAAAAAAAAAAATGAGAGCAAAGGCTGTGCATCGATTATAGGAAGTTGAATTCCAAGTCAAAGAAAATCAACCATTACCCAGAATTAATGATCAGATAGATAAATTACAAGCCGAAAACTTTTCCATAAGCTTAATTTTTAAGTCAGGTTATCATCAAGTACCAATCAAAGACTCCTCAAAGCGATTCACAGCCTTTGTTCACCTGAAGGGCATTATGAATTTAATAGGGTACCTTGTTTTAAGAAAAAATGGCTCTCGAGTTTTCCAACGACTAATGACGGTTTTACTAAATGTTCATTTATCAGAGCGGCTAAGAATACGAAAATCAAATATGTAATCGACTACTTTAAAGTTATATTTGCATTTTATAAAGTGCCACAAGTTCTTATATCGGATCAGGGAAGTTCCTGTACCCCCAAAACTTTTCAGGTATTTTGTCAACAAAATAATGTCCGGCATGTCATAAACGCAGTTGCAACACCGCGAGCAAATGGTCAAGTGGAGCGATTAATTAACACCATTTTAGCCGCCCTATTGCCATCTGTTCCCGAAGAAGAACTTTGGGATGAACAGGTTCGTACTGTTCAATTTGCAATTAACAATACCATTTATAAGTCGATTGGCAAAACACCTAGTCAGTTAATGTTTAAGTTTACTCCTCGCAAAAGTACGGATGCGTTATTGCTGGATGAGGTGCGTGAGATCCCGGAAATCTTAAACAATTTAACAGCTTTAAGGGAGGAAGCGGCAGGAAAAATAAACTCGGCACAAGCCAAACAAAAACGACATTACGATAAAAAACGTAAGAAGCCCAAAAACTATAAAGAAGGTGACTTGGTAGTTGTCATAAAGCAGATGACAGTCACGGGGTCCAGCAGGAAGCTAGTTCCAACTTATAGTGGGCCAATGGTAGTTAAAAGTGTTTTACCGAACGACAGGTACGTCGTTCAAGATACGAATGATTCTCGCCGTACCTTAGGATCTTTAAGGTACGAAAATACTATAGCTGTCAATCGCATGCGACCATGGTGTACCGGGAGCGCATTTGCATACTGTGCTGCGGCACGGAGCACCGTGGAACTCGGCGGCTCTACACCGCAGTGTAGTGTGTAGCTGGGATGCGTTTGTTGTCACTACATGCTGTGCTACGGTGCGGAGCGTTAGAACGAGGGATGTTTTATGTGATTTGTTTGGTGCTCTAGGGGTGGTGGTAACACATTTAATTACTGTGTAATTATTTGTGTTGTTATTATTATTGAATTTTGTTTTCTTGCTTGCGATTTTGACATACAAGATAGGGGATGTTTGAATGTTTGATGAATGTGATGCGGCTGGAAAATTTGACAACAAATACCTAATATTGTGAAGGTGTGTTGTATTTTAAAAATTTTAATAGTGGCTTGTAGGCTTTTACAACTTTTAAATACGCGTACCGGGAGGTATGTCATCAGATGACACGGATTATGAGAGTGGTAGTGAAGAAGGGAGTGCATTTATCATCAGATGAGTAAGACCAACAAAAGTTGCTATCTCGGGACGAGATCGTTGCAGGATGGCCGACTGTAAGACGTGAATTTATTTTACTTATTATATTTTATCTGGTTTTTGTCGATCATCAAAAATTAATAAAAAATGAAACGATAACCGATTGGAATGTTAAGGGCTGACATGTAAAGATAAGGACGATCTGTGAGAATCTTTAAGTTTTATGGTTTTAAGAGGTTTTCGGAAATAACAAAATAAACAGAAATAGCACTTACTAGTACTTATGCGGGTAAAAAGGTAACTTCGGAGAAACTTATAATGTGTGGGAATATTGGTATTTACAAGTTCTCAAAAACATAGGCGATGACAGATGTTTACCAGAATTCTTTTAAGGGATATTTCTAATATGATCCTTTTTAGAATTCAGTTCGATGGTAACTTTACTCGAAAACAGTCGTGGAGCAGTGTCCACTTGTTCTCCCGTAACTTTTCTTTAGTGCTGTGGTTAGTGCCTTCATTGAACTATCAAACCTGACAAATTACAAAGGTGAGAGTTTTCACTGAGCATTGTTTTACCTTATGTTTTTCTTATTATTTTAATTAGTATCAGTATAAAGAAAGTAATATTTAAATGCGCATCCTTCCGTGCTAAGTGTAGTGACCTGATACCTTGGTACGTAAAACAACGCTAGCTAGTGTAAGTAGGGGTTTGGCACTAGTGCAACCCAGAGTGTTGTGGCACCTGGGATTATTTTGTAGACTGTGTAATTGGCCATTACATCAGTGGGTTGTTTTGTGGAGTGCTTACTAGCACTATCCCATCAACTCGATTTCTAATGCTGCACATCAGGTTTTGTTCTGCCTGGATTGGAGAACAACTCTTTAGCAAGGTCTACTGATGTCTATAATTTGAAGGATGTTAGTCTTATTGATAGTTTTATGGTATTGTGTACAGGTGCTATAAACCTGAAATGGCCTTGTGTAAACGTATTATACTTTTATTTAATAATCACAATAACTGGGGTAAAATATTTGCTCACAGGTACCTTTTACTTTTTAGGTATGTAGTATCGTATCATCTCATATCAATGATCTCGAATCCTGACGTAAGCAATACATCTATCTTTCTGTCTTCTTACACGTTCCAAATATACACCACAAGTTACTGTAAGTACATTTATCGTTTTGCTACTATTTAGAAGCTTATTGTTTAAAAGTTTACTGTTTACAAGTTTATTGTTGTACTACATCCTGACAAGATGTTGTACATATATTAAAATTAGATAAAAATAACTGGAAGTATTATAATACGCCCTCTCAAGAATTTAGGCCCTGACAATAGTAAACTGAGCGCATTATTTAAGGAAGGCGATAAGCCGGACAGCTTTGTCTTTGCTGATGCAAACTGGAAATTACGTTGATGGGAAAAACTGCAAAGATAGAAAAAATTCCGTCAACCTGGAAGTCCTTGATCATCCAGAGAGAAGGCGACTGCCCTTATGTTGGCCTTGAGAGGAGATGATGCTACTATCCTATCTATAAAGAATGTCCCCGGGAACGCAAGAAGTCTATGACCACCCGGAGAGGCATTTAGAGATGCGTTATAGCCAGTCATATCATTTGAAGCTGATGTTGTACATTTGGTTAGACTGGTATCCAGATGAACTGATGATGCTACTAATGATTGCTACAACATTTTTATTTTACCGCTAAGAATTTTGAAGTGCTATTTATATTTAGTTGCTTCAAATCCATAATATGCTTTCTATGCTTTCTTTTTATATTTCATTCCCAACGTTAAACCATTTAGTGATCGTGTTCGAAGATACCTTTCAGCTTTTAGTGACCTGATATTATGTAGAAGTAGCACCATCTATATGTGGAAGTTTTTATTTAGCCGCGAAAATTGTTTATTTATTATCAAGTTTCTTTATTATCAATTTTACACTATCTTGCATACTGTAGCAGCCAAACGTTTTCTTCATTTGTATAACCATCATATCTAGCCTTTGTTTAATAACTTAATATCGTAGCCTGAGCAATTTAGTTTTAGTTAGGTTGCTTATCACGACATCTAGTGAGCTTCCTTGGTACGGCTCATGTTTTGGAGGCAGTAATCTGTTTTCCGTTGTTGGCGATGGATGTTTAAGTAACTAGATGTCGGCGCTAACTGTCACATTTTTCCTCTTCCCCCCTTCGGGGTAGTAGGGCTGAGATTTTTAATCGCCGAATAATTCAGTCGATTCCAGCGTTTTGGTGGCTTCTCGTCTGATCTCATCTTTGTTTTCCTGGGGATTCTTTGACTATTTTCACAAGGTTAACAATCTTGGAGCTCGCATTTTCAAATGGATTATTTTTCAACTTATTATTACTTAATTTTTTTTATATTGGATACTTTTCCCTTTATATCACTTGTAGCGGTGAAATTCTTGGCTAACAATTATTGGGAAGCAAAAAAAAATCCTCGTTTTCTGCCACCACGTGTGCAATTTGTGTCTTGCCGTTCTTTCCAGTGTTAGTGGAGTGCCATCCGTGAGCCCTCAGACCACTATATAAGACGTAAATTAATAAAACTCTCGAAACATGCTAAATTATTTTGGTATTTTTTAAGGAGGTTTAATGAATGTTATTTTTTGGGGTTTAATTTATGGTGATTTTTTTTTGAGACTAATGCTTAATTAGCCATAAGACATTCCATTGTTCTTATGAAAGAATGAGCAGTGTGCTTTTAAATAGTTTTCATATTTTTCAACTTTTTTTAAAATTGATAAACCATTACTTAACGGTGTTTTTTTATAAGATTAAATTGTTTAATGTCAAATTTATTGAGGTCTTCTTATAGTGCTTCTTGGAATAGAAGAGCGAGTTTTATGATAGTCAGCCCTTCATGCTAGTCTCGCTAATTGTGATTTTGTAGGCAGCGTTCAGTATACCACCGCCTTAGGCCTAGGCCTATATAATTAATTGTTGGGATAAGGTAACTCAGTGGTCTAAGCTATTTTGTGTCTTCTTTTAATCTCGATCTAAGCGTTAACAATTTTTTTCTGCCTATTAACTATTTAGATAAATATAGATTATTGACTATAGCTGGTTGTGCCTTGGTAGAGAGCTTGTAAATTCTTAGTTGCACCCAGAGCTCTTTACATACCAGCAAATTCTCCGATTTTAATTGTTTACTTTCTTTCACTTTATTTAAAACTTCAGTCTCCGTTACTTATTCGAATAAACTGCTTTTTAAATTTCATTAATTGTCTTGTCATACTCTTTTTTGTCTAGATTTATTTTTTTAGTAGTGTGGGAAAATCAGGTAGGTCCTTCTCTATCTCGGACCGAGAACAACGGGACGTTCCAGTTTAGCGTAAAACTGGTGGTGCACCCTAGACCTGGGCCGGGCAAATTGTTTCCCTGTTCATAAAAGCCAGGGTAGTGAAGTTTGACTTTTTTTTGCTTCGATTCTTTAATTTTTATTTTTCCTCTTAAATCAATAATTTTTTTGCGATATTACTATTTATTTATAGGACTACTACCCAAATTACTTTAAAAAAAACTACCCCCGACAAATCGATTTCCCAAAAACCTCCCCAACTTTTTTTTCTAATGGCACCACCATTATTTCTTGTAAAATTAATTGCTTGTGAAATTACTAAATCAATTTCTTTAAAAAATCATATGCTAACATAAACGTAAAAAATTTTTACATTTTAAAATTAAAATATTTCTGTTGCAAAAATTAAAAAAGCAAGTTTCTTTTTAAATTCAATTTATTTATTATACAATATTTTAATATCATATTATATCTGTTTTACAAAATTTAAATCTATTATTTAGTTAAATGCTCAAATTTAGCTACATCAGCGTCCACGCTAGCTTTATATCGCCGAAAGATTTCTCTTGTGCAAGCTGCAGTAATAATGAGAGCAGTAATTATTCGACAGGCTTCACAAATTCGGTTTTTAAGCTTTTTAAAATAATTGCATATACCAAGTTAAAGGTGAGGTACAAATTTTTGTCTCAATCCATTGGGGTCATATCTGGAGAGCGGGCTGGCCACCTAATAGGATCCCTATTTCCAATCCACCTATGAGGAAATCTATTGTCGAAGTAATTCGTAATAATTTCAGCTTTATGGGGTGAAACACCATCTTGTTGCCAAATCATTAAATTGCGCTCTAAAATAGGCACGTCTTGTAATACGTGTTTGCACAGTGAATTTGGAAGAAAATTTAAATACCGCTCTGAAGTTAATAATATCTTCATAAAAGTCATCGATTTCCAAAAGAGCGAATTTTCAGCTATATATTAATACTTATAACATTGTTAATTTAACTTATTGGTGTTGGATTTTGGATTAATAATTAAAAGTAGGAATAGACTCTCATTCTAAATTCTAAGCGCAAAAATAATATCTTCAAAGCAAAAAAAAAATTCTTAACATTCCGATTCCTGAATGGCAACACCGCAAGCATAAATTCTGTGTTTTGCCTTTAGTTTTCGGTTAAAAAAAGAAAAAGGCCTCATTTAAGTGGTTTTGTGATCTGTTATGATGGTAAAAGTTGAGCCGCAACATAGGAAAAAGCCGATCTTTTGACACGTAAATACCAATACTGTCATAACATCATATCAGGGAGAATCGTTATCATAGACGTAGAATAATATGGAAATCATAGAAATAAACCTGATTAAGAACTTATTAAGAAATCTATATAAGTTATAAAATATTTAATTTCCATAAAATTGCTTTTTATTAGATAGGTCTATTTACTATAATAAAGTACGTTAAAGAAACGCATAAACGCTAATTGTTTATAGTTTAAAGCACAATCTATTATTAATAAATATTTATCATGTAAATATTTTTTGACGACGTCACTGGTAAAGATTCCTTATCGGTGGAATAAGCAATAAGATCGAGCGGCGTTGCGATGTTGCCTTTTCTCTAATATATGTTATCTGCATTCATTTACTTTGAATATAAACTTTTTTATAAAGTATCTTATAATTTTGTATTAAAAAATGCTTTATATTTTATTAAAGAGGAATAAAAGTATTGTTTTGTCCCTGTCAAAATAAGTGACAGATTTTTATGATATTATAAACTGTTTTTTTGCCATTTCTACATAAAAATTTAGCATAATTGCATCAAAGATGTTGTAAGCAAAAAGTGCCCATAGTTCTATAACAATCCTAATTCTAGCCTTTCAATGTTCTAAGACACCGGCCCACACGTGCATGCCAATTATAGTTTGAAAACGAGTTTCCGTTATCTTATTTTCCATTATATTTCCATAAGGACACCCTGTTCAAAGGCTTCTTAACCTATATATAGTTCAGTTCAGAGATCTATTAGAATCTTTGATGTGCCGCAAATAGTCCGTGTGCCGGTGTTGCTTGTATTGTCACAAGACATGCATGTTTAAATCGCAAAATTTTATGTGAAAAGAGTCATAAAGTAATATTCTAAGGGATATTTAATCATTCCATTAAATAAATAAATGTTTTAAGCATTTTTTTAAAGAATTTATACTTTTGATTCGTAAAATTTGACTACATGCGCCCACGTACTATTTTGTTAGACGTCTGACCTCAGTCACAGCCACTCAAGCGTGAAAATTTGCACAGGTCCGGCCTTAAAATGTATTTGTATTTAAAACTTTATTATTCGGGATTTTTGGGTTTAGTTTTATTAAGTTAGATATTGAAGATAGTTGATAGCAAGATAATATTTAATTCAACCATAAGACTTAAGTACGTAAAATGTCTATAACCAAAAATTTTAATTTAATAAGTTTAGTTTTTAGCGCCATCAGTGGGGTGTTTGTAACAAGTGATGAGAGAATAGGTGGTACGAATTACTTGGCCCATTTATTCTGTGGATTAAGGCATTAAAGATTTACTTTTTGACACAAAAGGGTAAAATATTTTGGTTTGTCTTCAAATTTTATATATTTGCCTTTTTTGGGTATTGAGATTTATTTTTACTTAGTGGTGATTATTAATGGGTATTTTGGCTGCCATATTCAATGTCCCTTATTATTGTTTTTTTTTAAATTTATTACATATTATAATATATTATTATAATAATAAACTCATGAAAACCGCCATCTCTATATTTAATACCTTCTTTTGATAAAAAGTAATTATGTAGTCAGAAAAGTGGCAGTATATTTTTTAAAATAAACTTTTACATTAAAAATCATCTAGCTGTCTATATTTTGTCTATATTTATGCGTGTAAGAGACACAAGTTTTACTTATAAAAAAACACACACTTTACATCCTGAATGTAATATTTATTAATTTGTTTGCCTCATATTCAGTTATTGTGCATATTAGAAGAGATGAAAATTAATAAAAATAAATGCTTATACTAAAAACTAAAAATCTTATACAAAACACTATATTTACAAATCTTAAAACTACAGTGAGGATACTAAACACTTTTATAAATTTAACCACTCATTTGAATCTGGCCCAAAGAGTTAATACAATTTTCTAAATTCTGTTTTTTTGCTTTTGTTCTTTAGCAGTTTCTTGCATTAAGAAAGGAAACAGTTTCTCTGTTGCCGCTATGGATTCCAACTTCATATCGCACATTAACATATGGATACTAAAGCATTACATTACATGTATATACTTTATTGTGTTGCTGAATGACAAACAGGGGCAGTAAGCTGAAAAAAACAAAACTTTAAACTTGTTTAATTAATAAAAATGGGATTTTATTACTATGGCAAAAAAGGGTTTTTCCCAAAGAATGGTGGAAGGGTGGAAGAAGCAGTCTTTATTGTATCACTGAAGGACCAACAGGGGCAGTAAGCTGTAAAAAACAAAATTTTAAACTTGTTTAATTAATAAAAATGTGGTTTTCTTACTATGGCAAAAACGACTTTATCCCAGAGAATGGAAATCATACATCAAGCATAAATGTATCATACCATATTTCGGCTAAATAATATATGGATCTTTCTTCCTCCCATTTTTTTTTTTATTTTCTTCAAATATTCTATACACCAGCTGACAATTCCATTACAGCAGCTCTTTTGTTAACCATCTTAAGCTTAAATCCAAGTTTTATTAGGTATCTCCGCGAGGTTGAGACTAAGAAATGTTTGTCCCTTGCCGATAAAGTGTCCTTAATCATCTTTATGGTCAGAACCTCATTGTTTTTGTTAGAATACACACCTTGCCTTAGCAATTTGGCAATATCCGTGTCAAGTCCCTTTGATTGTCTTGCATCTTTTCTTTTTAGTCTGTCTTTAATCCCTTTTTTTACAGGCATATTGTACTATAGGGAACCCCTGTTAAAAACGTTTTTTGCAAAGCACTACAATCATTTGTGAACTGAGGGTCATTCCTTAGATTGTTATTGACATTTAAATAAATTTGTTTGGCGTCTGTACTTTACAAAACTGTACTGTACTAAACAATTACGTTTTAAAACTGCTCGATTTTCCCCTGTAGCTTCTACTTCCCTTGCTTCACTAGAAAATGAACTATCAGAACTATGTAAGTCTAAATCACTGTCCAGATCACTCTTATTATTTTCATCACAAATTGTATTGTCTTTCTTGTGCACCCACGGTCTCCATAAACCCACACAAACACTTTCCTCTTCATTTGCCAAATTTTCCTGCCTATTTTCCCAGGGTCGAAACATTTTAAGCTCTTTAGGTATAATACCAAAACAAATCCACAAACACAAATTTAAAAAACACACAGTTCCTCACAGTAAAAACTGCAAAAAATTTAAACGAATACAGGCCAAATTTTAAATTCTCCATATTCATAAACGTATTTAAAGCAAAACCGGCAAAACTAATCAAATAATAATACCCTCACATGATCCCCCTCCCAACTATTAAAGGTGATAAACTCATCCAACAACTATTTTAAAAGCGATAGACCCATCCTTAAAGATCTCTTTAAAAACACGACGAAAGTAATACAAAAACAGCCGAAAAATTTATTTGGGTACGGCCCCGTAATCTTCAAAATCAGTGGGATAGAGAGAGATACAAAATCACTTGCACAGCCTGAAGTAGGAATCGTCAGAACGCAGGTGTTTTATCCTTGTTTAATAGACTGGCTAAAAAGAGGTGACAAGTCTGTGGGTGCTGGAAGTGTTTAAAATATTTTGTAAGATGCTTGGATTTTAGTCTGCGGTCTATTTTTTGATATTATTTTCTTTCTAAAAATGGACATTTTCGAAAGAAAAATTAAAAATACTATAAAACATGGGGTTTTACATATATTTAAAATAATTTCATAGATAAACAATATAAAATTTTGCCATTTAAACATGTATATCATGCGACAATAAAGACGACATAGTCGCACGGACTAGTTACTGCGGCATCTGCGACACATCAAAGATTCTAATAGATCTCTGAACTGGACTTTAATAGGCAGAGATGTAGCATGGTTCTAATCGGCCTGCAATAGCACAGGGAGACTATATCTAACAGAAACAGCTTTAGAATGATCGACAGACCTGGTTCAGGGTACTACAAAGGAATCTTATATACCAGCAGGGCCCACCCCACAGATGTAAATAGCTCCGCACTTAATAATTAGTGCGGAGCTATTTACATCTGTGGCCCACCCGCTATGAGAATACGCTACTCTCTAAGCTGAAGTATTCGCTATATTAAAATGAACATTTTAAAAGGAGAGAACGAAGCCTGTATTGAAGAAGTTTAATTTATCTGGGTGCCTAACCACTCAGGCCTTAACCTATAATTAGTATAGCCCAAAAATTTAGCTGTCGCGTCAATGGCACTTAAACATCGTCGTCATTTTGCGGACAACCCGATAATAGAAAATGTGTACGAATACAAAATAACTTTATACAATTTGGTTCCCAACTTAAAAATGATACAAGTTTACCTAAGCCTGTAACGTCTGATGAGGACAACATCGTGCATGTTTTAGCCCACCTTCACGCATATCCACAAGCTTCAGCAGGTTATTTAAGCCTAACTTATTATTCTGTGCAAAAAATTCTGGACGACAATAATATGCATCCCTTTAAATTTTCAAAAGTACATCAGCTGAAACTGGATGATTACCAACGTCACGTTCGATATTGTGAGACACTTTTGACACGCACTTAAGAGGATCCAAACTTTCTAAAAAAAATAATATGGACAGATGAAGTAAAGTTTTTTTGAGAAGGTATTTTTAATAGAATAAATCAACATTTTTGGGCTAATCAAAATCCATATGCAATTAAGGAAATGGGATTTCAAGAAAAATTTAGTTGTAATGTTTTTTGTTTACTAAAAGACAATCAAATAGCCTTTTTTATTTACGACGAGTCATTAAACTCCCGTATTAATACCTTCAGATTTTGCGCACAGTAGTAGAAGATTTTCTGGAAAACTTAACGCTTAAAGATTATCGCACTTGCTGGTTCCAATTGGATGGGGAACCCGCTCATTGCACTGAGAAGGTAACACGTGAGTTATTTAATAAATTTGATGACTGCTGGTTTAGGCGTTTGGGACCATGCAATTACCCTGCGAGATCACCTGATCTTACACCACTTGATTTTTACTTTTGGGGTAATTTGAAGCAAATGGTATGCAAGACACCGGTAAACAGTAAACAGGAACTACGTCAACGACTTATCAATTGCATTGGTCAACAACATCCTTCTGAAATATAAGCAGCGACAACACATGCTGTACGACGTAGGATTTTTAAGTGCTTAGAAGTCAATGGCAATCATTTTCGAAAATTTATTGTAAATTACTTATAATCTTAGGATAACTAATTAAATCATTCTTAAGTTATGAAATAAACTGTTTGCAATACAGTATGTAAACAAAGTGTAATTTTGTCACATTGTGCATGAATAATAAATAGATAAATCAAAACTTTTTTATTTCAAACTTTTTTTTCTGATCTGTCAAATAATAGGTGGGGGAAGGGTTGAATATTTATATCTAAAATTCTTTTTTTCATCGAATTTTAACGAGCTTACTTTTGTTTTAAAGGGTAATTATTAGGCTTTTATGAGTATAATTACTTAGAATTGTTTTGTTGAGCGCTAGAGGGCGGTTTGTTTTAATTTGGATTTTTTTCAGGGATTTTCTAGCAAATATTAAATACAATGACGTATTTTTTTTCATTTAGGCTAAAAGAGCATGAAAAAACATAAAAACTGGCGCAAACCGCAACTTGATATCTTATTTTATTCCGGAATTAGAAATTAACATAGTTTTGAACAATGAATTCCGTCACCGCGCTGGTATTATTGCGTCACGGGTGAGTAGTAAGCTTTGGAAACAAATGAATTTTATAAATATTTTTGGGGCCATGATAAAACGTTTATGATCGATGTCAAATGTAACGTCGAAGACAGTTTTTGAAGTCATTTAAGTTTTTAAAAATGCCAAACGTAATTTCAAACGACATAGCTTTTGATATGCTAGCAGCGTATTTTGAGTTAATGCAAAATGCACGCATTGCAGCCCGTATATATACCCAAAGATATTCTGACAGAAGACAATATAATGATAGAATCTCTACCGGTTTGGCCACAGATGTAAATAGCTCCGCACGGAGCTATTTACATCTGTTATAACATATTACATCTGTTGTAACATTATGTTACATCTGGGTTGGGTTGGGTTGGTGGTAATGGTGGTGTAAACCTGCATAATCTGCATTATTGGGTAGAAGAAAATGTGTGGTGCGGCATTATTGACGGAAATATTATTGGTCCTTTCTTTTTCAATCAAACACTTTCTCGTAATGTGTATTTAATTTTTTTTTTAAATGATCTCGGAAACAAGAGGGTAAATAATTTTCCAACATGATGGTTGCCCTGCACATTTTGCAGTTCAAGTTCGTCAATACTTAACCAGGCAGTATCGTTTGTGGATAGGAAGACGAAGTATATTTCCTTGGCCTGCTCGATCCTTAGATCTGACTGTCCTAGATTTTTATCTGTCGGGAAGGATTAAAGATTTAGTTTTTGCCACCCCACCCAGAGTTTACCAGAGTGTTTTACAGAACGACATGCAGGACCGAATACTCAATACAATAAATTCCTTACCCACAGCAGAAATCCAGACAGCGGTTCTGTCAACGACACAATGACTTCGACTGTGTATTAAAAATGAAGGAAAACAGTCTGAGCATCTAGGACACCATTAAAAATATTAAACAGTTTATTTATTACAAAAATTTGAGTTCTGGAGTTTTATTTTTATTCTTTAAAAACATTTTAATTAATAATTTCGGAATAAAATAAGATATCGAGTTGCGGTTTGCGCCAGTTTTTATATTTTTTCATGCCCTTTTAGCCTAAATGAAAAAAATTACATCGTTGTAATTAATATTTGCCAGAAAATCGCTGAAAAAGTCCAAAATAACACAAACCGCCCTCTAGCGCTCAACAAAACAACTAAGTCGGCTAAGTAATTATATCACATAAAAGCCTGATAATTACCCTTGAAAACAAAAGCAAGCTCGTTAAAATTGGTTAGGCCAATCAAAAGTTATCAACAATTTTAGATATAAATATTCGACCCTTCCCCCATCTATTATTTGACAGATTTAAAAAAAAAGTTTGAAATAAAAAATGTTTAGAATTTATCATACTTTAAAACGACATCATTCTTCTCTAGGATTCACTGTGAATATTTTCAATAAAACCATTTTTTTCTATTTCAATGTTGTATTACGCTTAGTTGTACACCCGGTACATCTGGTACATATCTGCGTTTGAGAAAATATATTTTTTTACAGAGAGGTAAAATGGATAAAAAGGGGAAAATTGACTTGAATGATCCTAAGCAAGTTCAAGAACTTATCGATATGATTGAAAATAGTGATGTCTCAGATTTAAAAAATACCTATATTGAAAGCGGAAATGAGAACTGGCCAGATGATAAGCAGGATGAAATAGTCCATTATCCATTTACGTCATAACCGCAGAACAAAGAGGATGAAGAGGAATAGCTCTCGTTTCAAAGAATTTAAAAAAATCAGTTGTTTTGAAGTAAGTGATATACACTCCATCAGACCATATTGACCACCAATTATTGCCTATAGTGGAAAACTTAATACAGCGAGAAACACTTTTAGAGCTACTTTTAACCATTCAATATTTTCCACGCTATGTTTCTAAATTAGACTTTGAAAACATGGCTTTCTACACTAATGTTTATACTGCACAAAATGTACTTTTAGAAATACCAGTGCATCCGAAATTCAAACACTGTTTGAATTTCGGATGCTTTGATTCACTGAGCTGCAGTGACAAACTCTACAAGGTGCGCCGTATAATTGAAAAAGATGTTTGAAATTAAAACTGGAAGAAGAGCACTGCATTGATGAGCAGATAATTTCATTTACTGGAAAATTTGAATTTAAACAGTATATAAACGAGAAGCCTTGTTCTTGGGGTCTTAAAGTTTTTGTTCTTTGTGGTAAGAGTGGCCAGCCCTTTGACTATATTTTTATCAAGGCAGAAATTTGGGAATGAATGAAGAAAACAAAAAAAAACTTATAGTCAAGGTGCACCAGTTGTCCTTCATCTTGTTGAAAGGATTTTACTAGCAGAAGCTCATAGATTGTTTTACGATATATATTTCGCATACTTATTTGAAAGAAAAAAAAGATTTTCGCAGCTGGTACCATTCGGGTAACTTGGTTTCTCAAACCACCTTTTTAATCAGATGGGAAGGAAAGTACGAGGGTATTCTGAACAGGAGGCTAGATAATAAGACTGTGCTTTTACCCTCTAATTTTATAGGAAAGAGTAACAAAGACTTTGTTAAAAGGTGAGATAAACTCTCATCCAAGTATATAGAAATAAAGAGACTAGAAATCGTAAAAAATACAATCAATATATGGGTGGTGTAGATCTTCTGGACCAACTAATAGGTCTCTATAGAATTTTCATAAGATCCCAAATATGGGCTCTAAAGGTAAGAATGTATATGGTAGATTTTGAAGTAGTAGCAAGTTGGATTGAATATAAAAAGGATAGTGAGTAGGCTAACATTCTCTTCTATCTTTTGACTTTTAGGATGCGCGTTGCTAAAAACTTGATTTATTTTGACAAGCAAATAAATGTAAATAAAAAGGGTAAGCCATCTTCAATATCTTCATCACCCATGCCATCTCCGGTACTATCACATAAGCGAGGTGAAAAACGACCCTTGACAGAAATTCAATTTGACAACGTTGATCTCCAACTGTTTGATGAATCTAAGGAAGCAACTAAATGTAAATTAGTTGGTTGGAAAGGAAGAACCCATTTTGTTGCCTTTTGTCAAAAGTGTAAAGTTTCATGTAAAAAGATAAAAAAAATATTTAGAGTTTAATCACAAATATTTTCTTTAAGTTTTTGTTTAATGTTTTATTCTACATGTATACTGTAACTATTTTATTTTTCTTTACAAAGATTTCGCAATCATATAAGAATGCCGTAGAGTGAAGTTTGGGTTTAAACAATATAATCTTTACTATCTAGTATTGATTTTTTTTTAAGTTTGAGTGATTGCCCCTCCTCAGACTAATATACCATATTTTATGAGTGGTTCAACTAAAGATTAATAAAATAGCATAAGTGTTTTCTTACTGAAAATTTCCCTTAACAGCAAGAAATTGATGTATGAAAAATTTAAATTAATTACAAAGGTACTGAACATGAAAAGCCCAGTTAGGTCTTAAATCCATCATAACTCCTAAATATCTCACAAAAATTAATTTTTTTATAGGTTTTGTCAGTCCAGGAATATTTATTTTTTGAAAATATAGACGGTTTACAGTTGACATGGAAAAAGCTGCATAATATGTTGCTCTACTTAGCGGTAATTTATAATTGTCTAAAAAAAGTTTTATAAGTTCCATATTTCTAGATAACTAATTGTCTAGCTTCATGCCACCACAGAATATAGAGGGGGGTTTCACTTTTTTGTAGCAGGACTTTAACAGTATTTAGAAAAATTAATTTTAAGGTAGGTTTCTCATATAAATATTGATCGTCAAACTTTTTGTTTCTGAGATACAGGGCGTCAAAGTTTCCCAAAAAAAAAAGTTTTTATTTTTTAATATCCGAACTATCAAAGATATTGAAATCAAAATTGGTATAAACAATTCTAGGATGAAGGGTCATAATCGTAAATAATGTCATGTTTCTACGTTGGCCAGTGGCGGAGATATGACTAATTAATAATGTTAATGTGACTAAAAAAGTAACACGCCACTGGATTAAGTCGATTAAACGATCATTTCTAAATAGAGCATTTAATTGTAAACAAAAATGCCCTCTTGATATTTTTTCGCATCTGACTCCGTTTTCTCCTCAAATTGGGTTGTAAAAATCACTTAAGATTTGAAGATAAATTTATTTCAACCGTCTAATAAATCGCAACATAGAACAATACCACAAATACTTATAAATTATTTATAACAAACAACAGATTACAAGAACACAACAAACAATTAACAAATTTAAAGAAGGTGTTCGAAATGTGAACCATTTTCTGCATTACATAATTCACATCGACGAATAACCGAACGTGAAATGTTATTTAAAAATGGTACTATTTCATTACAAGCAATCCTAATTCTATTTATAAGGTCATCCCTTGTTGGAACAGGTGTCGCATACACTCTTTCTTTTAAAAATCCCCATACTGAAAAGTCTAAGGGGTTTAAGTCTGGGGATCGTGGAGGCCACGCTACTGGCCCTCCACGACCCATCCACCTTTCTGGATAATGGGTATCCAACCAGTTTCGCACAATTCTCCCATAATGCGCAGGACAACCGTCAAGCTGGAACCAACTCCGCCTCCTTAAATTTAAAGGAATATCTTCCCACATATTCGCATGCTCCCGTTTTAAAAATTCCAAGAAGGCTGCAGCATTTACCCGTGGTGGCAAAAAATATGGTCCAAAAAGTCGATTGTCATAAATACCAATCCAGACATTAACACTAAATTCATGCTGGAAGTTTCTTGGTCGAATTCCATGTGGATTTTCATTGGCCCAAATGTGCTGATTATGGAAATTGACCACTCCACGCCGAGTGAAGCACGACTCATCGCTCTACAACACGTTATTTAAAAAACCTGGAGTATTATTAGCTGCATTAAGAATCCAACGACAAAATGCAGTTCTTTGTTCTTCATCTCCTGGTTTTAATCCCTGAACAGGCTGCAAATGATAAGGATGGAAAGCTGAACAGGCTGCAAATGATAAGATAAGGACGTCTATGATCCCGTCTTAACACTCGGTAAATACGGGAAGCTGAAATTCCTAAACCAGCGGAAACTCTTCTAATACTTGTTGTAGGATCTCTGTTGAACTCACGCAAAATTTCTTGCCTATTTCTCTCTATTCGAAAATTTACATTATTTTCATTTCCTCGCACATTGCCTAAACCATTCTTAATAATTTGTCGATGGACTCTTACAAATACAGAAGGATGTGGATGCCTTCTAATCGGATATCTGCGCATATATTCCCGGGCTGCTTCTGCGGAGTTTCCATTTGGAACCCCATAAATAAAGTGGATATCCGCTAACTCTTGATTTGAAAACATAAATGGCATTTTGACACAAAAACTATAAGAAGAAATAAACAAATAACACTTCTTGAGAACGCAATTGCAATTTGACACGATAATACTAATATGACATCTACATTTTATGACACTCTTTTTATTTCATGCCACACTATTCAAATTATTAAAATAAATTAATATAAATAACATTTCACGTTCGGTTATTCGTCGATGTGAATTATGTATTGCAGAAAATGGTTCACATTTCGAACACCTTCTTTAAATTTGTTAGTTGTTTGTTGTGTTCTTGTAATCTGTTGTTTGTTATAAATAAGTTATAAGTATTTGTGGTATTGTTCTATGTTGCGATTTATTAGACGGTTGAAATAAATTTATCTTCAAATCTTAAGTGATTTTTACAACCCAATTTGAGGATAAAACGGAGTCAGATACGAAAAAATATCAAGAGGGCATTTTTGTTAACAATTAAATGCACTATTTAGAAATGATCGTTTAATCGACTTAATCCAGTGGTGTGCTACTTTTTTAGTCACATTAACATTATTAATTAGTCATATCTCCGCCACTGGCCAACGTAGAAACATGACATTATTTACGATTATGACCCTTTATCCTAGAATTGTTTATACCAATTTTGATTTCAATATCTTTGATAGTTCGGATATTAAAAAATAAAAACTTTTTTTTTGGGAAACTTTGACGCCCTGTATCTCAGAAACAAAAAGTTTGACGATCAATATTTATATGAGAAACCTACCTTAAAATTAATTTTTCTAAATACTGTTAAAGTCCTGCTACAAAAAAGTGAAACACCCTGTATAACTAGCTAACTCAAGCGTTAACTAGCTTGCGTTAGCTAGTTATATCTGTGATGCTACGTATCAGCAGAGAACTTTAAAATGTTAGTTAGGTTAGAGGTGTAGTATAGGTATAGTTTAAAAATTAATATAATTATTACATACTGTATATTATAACGTGCTTATTGTAAGTAGATTAGTAATGTTATTAAAAACATATTAATTATGCCATCACGTAGGCACTTATTATGATTATATTGGTAATGTGAAAAATGTATAAATAGTAATCGACCAGTAAAAGCTTTTAGAAATATAGTTACTTTTTTAGCCGTTCTTAAGGTAGCATGTTTCATTTCCAACTCTCCCCAAACTCCCAACATATTACATGGCGATCCTGCTAAACCGGAGAAAAATGGAGTCTTAAATTAATTTTAGTCAATGCAATGACATCACAAGCACCTAGAAGAAGAAAATAATAGTAAAGAAGACACAGCCACAATGGGGAAGAATCAGTCTAAGGAGGAGACCATGATTGTTCAGAGTGGAAACAGTGGTGGAACAACAGCCAGTGTTGCTGAGTGGCGTGTAGCAGATATCCTAGCTGTATTGCTGGTAGTAGTGGCAGCAGTCTGTATTTTTGCTTTTTGTTATGTAAGATGCAAAAAACGGATGGCGAGGAATATTCGTGAAGAAGTGATTAGGAGTAGACCAAGTATATTATAGTGTAAAAACAGTAAAGTCGTGAAAATGTGTATTGTTTGTATCCATGTCAGTGCCTAGTGGATTTAGGTACGTCTTAGAGGAAGTCAGGGTATTCCACAGGAATTTAGGGAAAGATCCAGACGATAGAAGGAAGGACATAAGAACGACACAACGTTATGTGAGTAAATTAGATAGGGCAAAAAATGTATTTGCAGATTTAAAATTAAGATTTGATAGTGATTTACATAAAGAAAAAGTTCTTAGTGAGGTGAGGGAATATGTAAAAAATATAGAAAAATATATTGAGGCTATAGGTAGTATTTTAGGAAGTAGGCTAAGTTTAGCTCAAACTGAACAAATGGAATCGTCTAAACAGAGCGATAGTAATTCTGCCTTAAATATCAATTGTGGTTGTTCGGAAGAGGAAAAATGGGGGAAAACTTTGACCTTAAAACAGCAGCTAGCTTGCTGCCTGTAATGAATGGTTCTGAGCTTGTTACAAAGCAGCTCATTGATGCAATTTGTTGGTATGATTCGCTTTTGAATGATGAGGGTAAAAAGTTGCTAACCACATATGTATTGAAAGCACGTCTTTCTAAAGGAGCAAATAAGACTTAAACAAACGTATCGCGATAATGCTAATTTGATTGAACATATTAGGTTGCATTTTATTTCAAAGAAATCGTCAACTGCAATATCAGTTAAACTTAATTCTGCTAAATAGGGGTCTAAATCGTTAAACGAATTTGGCAAATCAATAGAAGAAATGTTGGTTGAGCTTACAACTTCGCAATCTGAGGGTAATACGGAAACTGCATAAACTAAGGCCGGTGAACGAAAGAATAGCCATAAATGCGTTTACAAATGGTTTACATAGCAATGATTTGCATACTATAATAAGGACGCGGAATTATCAATCTCTCTCAGAGGCCATTGCTGGAGCAAAGGACGAGGAGTTAGATTATAGAAGTTCAAAACCTTAATACAATATGCGTGGTAGGAATCACAATTTTCGAGGTCAATCGCATTTTGGTAGGCAAGATTATTCAGGAGGTACGAGTTTTACTCCACGGGGAAACTATGGGGTAAAAAATTTTAATAACAACTCCAATTTTCGTCAAAATTTTAATTCGTATAGGGGAAACGGAAATAGTTATAACCCAAGAAGCAATTCCAAATGACAAGGCTTCCTATGGGGCTTAAAATAAGTCCTAGTTCTTTTTCGAGGGCTATGTCAATTGCTATGGCAGGTTTAAATAATTTTTCATGTTTTGTTTATTTAGATGATTTAATAGTTTTTGGCAATAGTTTGGTTCATCATAATCAGAATTTAGTTAAAATATTAGAAAGACTACGAAAAATTAACCTAAAGTTAAATCCTAAAAAATGCGACATCATTAAGCAAGAAATATTATATTTAGGTCACTTAATATCAAAAGAGGGAGTAGCTCCAGATCCGGAAAAAATTAAAGCTATTTTAAAATTTCCAGTTCCAAAAGATGAAAAGAAAACCAAAAGGTTTGTAGCTTTCGCAAACTATTACAGAAAATACATAAAAAACTTCGCGCAAATTGTATCACCTCTTAACTATTTAAGTAGAAAAGGGGTACCATTTCAGTGGAATTCCGAGTGTCAAGAAGCGTTTGAAGAGTTAAAGCAAGCACTTATGAAACCTCCTGTTCTGCAGTATCCCGATTTTACAGAATCTAACACGTTTATTCTTAAAACCGATGCTTCAAATGTTGCACTAGGAGCGTTTTGTGCAATGATGATGATAGGCCTGTTGCTTATGCTAGTCGAAATCTAAACGTTCACGAAAGACGATATCCAACTATAGACAAGGAACTTTTAGCTATTTGCTTCGCGGTAAAAACATTTAGGACTTATTTATTTGCTAGGAAATTTGTGATATTTACGGATCACCGACCGCTGGTTTATTTATTCGGAATGACTAATTCTTCGAGTCGTTTAATAAAATTTAGATTGCTTTTAGAGGAATATAATTTTGAGGTGCAATATTTAAAAGGTAAAAATAATGTAGCAGCCGACGCGCTGTCTCGCATAGCAATCACTTCGGGTGAATTAAAAAATATGTCAGGTAATGAGGAATGCATAAATGCAATTACTCGACAACAAAGTAAACAAATCGCTGACGACGGGTAACACTATTCACGAGAGGCTTGATCACCCTGGAGTGGTAGAATTATTGAAATCGCCGCAAAATTTTGTTGAAGTATTTTGTATACCAGTAAATGAATTTAATAAAAATATAAATAAAGAAAATTTTTGCTTACGAAATGCTATATTCATAAAAAATGAAAACGCAATTATAATTAGGGATACCTGTTCAGCGTTAGCATTTGGTGCAACGTTGAGGGAAATCTGCGAGATGTTTAAAGTTCCGGAAGTTATAATACTAAAAAATAGCAAAAATAAGTTATTAATTAATAATATATTAAGGGATCCCAGAAAAATTAAAAATATAAAACTTAAATGATTAATAATATGAGACGTACAAAAAGTAGAAAGTAAAGAGATGAGACAAATAATTTTAAACGATTTTCACATTCTGCCAACAGGTGGACATGCGGGAATAAACCGTATGTACAACAACATCAAAAAATTTTACTTTTGGAATGGCTTGCAAAGGGTTTGAAAAGTTCAAGTGTTTGTTAGGAAGTGTGATGAGGGTCAGAGGTACAAACATTCAAGGCCTTATGTTGAGCCTATGACCATCACTACGACCTCATCATCAGCGTTCCAAAAGGTATTTTTGGATCTTGTTGGGCCACTAACAGCAGATTCGGAAAATAATTTATACATACTTACATTACAGTGCGAACCTACGAAATTCGTTGAATGTTATCCCATTAAAAATAAGGAAGCGACAATAGTTGCTAAAGCTTTTGTAGAAAACTTTATTTTGCGGTATGGGGTTCCGCAAGAAATTGGTTCAGATAGGGGCACGGAGTTTTTATCGATAACATTAAAGGAAATTTGCAGTCTGCCTAAGGTTAAACAAATTTGTTCTACAGCCAATCACCATCAAAGTTTAAATAGTTTGGAAAATACACACAAAAGTTTAGGGGCATTTCTAAGAATGCAATGTGCTATGTTTTCAGATTCATGGAGTTCTTGGGTACAATTTTGAAGTTTTGCATTTAATACTACTGTTCATACAGAAACAAAGTATACGCCGTATGAATTGGTTTTTGGGAAGCTTTGTAATTTACCTTCAAATGTAAAACGACAAGTTGATCCTTTGTACAACTTTGATAGCTACCCGTTAGAACTTAAATTTCGCTTGCAGCATTTTAACATTTTAATATATCTTATTATTTACCGGTATAACAAAATCACCAAAAACGACGACCGGAACGACAATATTGTGTTGTGCTGATGCATTTTTTTCTGGTAAAGAGATTTTTTCAGCCATTTTTACAACCACACTGGAAAAATTTGCGTTGCAGTAATTCGGAACTTCAGCATTATCTGTTATAATGTTTAATTTAGTATTTAAAAATCTTGGGGATTTCGAGACTTGTTCTCATTTGTTGCGTCCGACACAAATTTATACATTTTTTTTAAATTACCAGAATTCACATTGATTTTGTCTCTACAATAGTTATTTTTATTAGTTTTATTTTAATTAGTTTTGATAATCATGTTTCTTTTCAATAGATCGGTTCTTACCAATTTTTTTTTATTTTGTCACGTTTTTTTGGAGGTTATTAAAGCGTTGGTGATCCATAGCTTCATTTTTTTGCGTTTTAATTATATTATATTTAATTTCAAATGACTTAATGGTGCTTTGTATATTATTTACAAGATATTCAGTTGCAGAGTTCAGAGTATCATAATCAAGCTTTTTGGGCTATTCTCCTTAGCATACATATTATTTCATTATGAATAACATTGGTTTTGAAAATACTGAGCATAAGTGTAAGAAATAAGTTAATTCATAATTTATAATATAATTCTAAATGCCAGTTTAATCCAGTTTAAGTTATTGCCTAATTAAAATGTGGTCAAGACATGTTTTCGGAGTTCCGGAGCCAATGCTAGTAACTTCTTGAAACATAGGTAAAAAGCCATGACTTACTATGGTTGATTAGTATTTAGTTACATTGTTATTATCTTTTAAGTCACCAATAAAAACATCTGTATCATGTGTAGAGTTATTCTGAAAATATAACACAAGATCTTCAAAAAATAAATCTATACCTGAGTTAGGTGATCTGTAGAGTAAATATATTTTATATTGTTTATGTCTAGTTTTATCTAAGTAATACCTAATGACTTACTTCCTAAATTTGTCTGTCAATAGTCCTGGTTCTGTTGTTACAGTTTTACTTAATTTTTTCTTTTGTTAAATATAGGTTAAAAAAACTACTTTAGATGATCAATTATATATTCTGTCGACTTTTTAATATCTATGAGATCATCCTCAAGACTCTAAGAGATACAAAAAAAAACAAATTGAATTAAAAATCATTAAAGCAATTTTATACAATTAAAATTAATTATTTTGAAAATTTGGTTATTACGCTGTCAATCAACACAATTTTTTTGGAAGGAAATTTTTATTAGAATGGAAAAAGTGTTTCAGCAGGAATTAATTTCATAGGATTCATGTCTCAGTCGATTACTGGTTGACTAATTTTCTTGCTATTTTGGTTTTGCAGCAAAGTGGCGCACTCTTCTTTTTCGCATTCGTACCTCTTACGATTTCAACCTCAATAAGTTGTTCGAACGAATTTGTTCTTCAGTTCTTTATCACAAGTGTCCTTCATGCTATATCCACAGATATAACTAGCTAACTTCCGTTAGCTAGTTATATCTAACCTCTAGCTAACCAGCTTTTTAAACGTAACACCAGTTGTCTCAACAATTACTTCCATTTCTTTGAATTCTTTAATTGTATTTATATGTCTATTAAGTATTTTTAAATCAGTTATTATTTATTAAATCTTCTCTATTATTGTAGTTATTGTTCAGGCCAATAATTTTAATTTTGAGCCTTTGTTGTTCTCTGGTGTGCAGCTCATACTTTTCTCCTATAGGGTCTATTTAGCATGAAGATTTAATTTGATTAGAGGTAGATAAGATTTTTTTTTATAATTATGTATTATACTTGTTTTTTTTTAAGTTTTGTAATCTTGTCTAAAATTGCACTTAATGATTACGATATTTATTCAAAATACAAAAATATGGTGTACATTTTTGCTTAGCCTAGTTAATATTAGTAACAGCATCTATTGTCAGCATCTCAAAGTAGTGTCTTTAAAATGAAACTTATATGTAGAGTTCTTCCTGATGAATGTAAAGAATTGTTATTACATCACATACAATATTTTTATGAGTTATGATTTCTATTTTCTTATAAATAAATACATAGTCTTCACATAACATATCCCTCTAGAACAATATCAGCAATTTTAACATATGAAATTGAGTTCAGCGCCATCCTGGACTACAGAAACGAACTAAGTCAAAGATTTTCCTGACGGGGTGGTGGATGCGCTTTCTATATTACAGTGATTTTCTTGGAATTTCTTGGCATATTACCGTTGATTGAATATTTGGGAAGATACGCAATCCTGTGTTAAAAAGTGTACCCGGTCGACTATCGGATTGCCGTTCAGTTTCGTGCACCGTGTGGTGCTGCCGCAAGGCGTCAAATCTAGGAACGATTTATTTTAGCTGCGTGGACCTGGCTTTTGGCTTCTTTGAGTCAGGTTTTCAACGACGATGGAATCTCCGGTTACGCGGCCGTGTTGGATATTTTTTTAAGATATGGGATGATGCTGCCAACTATGTTTTTATTATTTTTTTTGAACATACAACACAGTGTCATTTATGTAGTGCTCAAGTGATAAGTGATATACTTAAGGGTGGAGGCATATTGAAATTTCTTAAAAGTTAAATTTTATAAACAAATAATTACTTACCAAAATATGTTTTTGAGACAAAAATTAATACAAAAATATATATAAAAAGCTATTTTTACAAAATTACCAAAAAAGTTTAATACAAGTTATAATTCCAACAAACATTATGTTTCCTTCATTTTGTGTTCAAGAGGGTCAAGTTTTTAAATAAAAAGCCCGTTGCACTTAATTAACTAAAAACTAATATACAAAAAATATGTGGAACAAATTTTAAGATATAAGTAGGTTTCACGTAAATATTATAAAGAATAATTTAAATAATTCATAAGACTTAATACCGATGGTAATATAACTTCTTGATCAATAATTTTTTGTAAAAAGTAACCCATTTTGTCATGTGATTCAATATCTGAAAAATTGTGCAGCCTAGTGAGATCTGTAAAGTAAGGGGTTGTGAGTGAGGATGTTAATAGAAATAGAAAATAGGCCACATTTTAAGTTTTAAGCGACACAGGAAAATTCTCAATTACCAGTTGTTAGAACTATACTTAAAACTATAAAAAGATACCTAGTAACAAAAAAAAACATTTTGTTTAAAGATCCCGCATCACGGTTATACAGGACGTCAATAGAGGTGGTCAATTAGAGGAAAGTTGAGCAATATAGTGTCCTTTTATAATAAAATCTAAATACTTCCTAAATTTTGCAAAAAACTGAAATTTGGCAAAATCATTTTATTTTTTTTCTGGCGTTATTTCAAAATATATGACAAAAGTATTTATTAAATGAATAAATTATTGTGACCACTTTTTCTCGCCTATACGATGACACCTTTAAATTTAAAATACGACGTTCTGTCTTTAAAGAGCCATCATCAACTTTGTTTTTCTTTGTCGGCGCTATATTGACCATTTGCAGTTTAACGACGCGGGAATCTTTGGGCGCCCGGCCGTTTTGTTATTTTTTTAAGACAAGGGCGATGATGATAACAGCGCTTTTATTTATTTTGTTATTGCCGATATTTAAATGCGCTGTGATCTCGCATAAATAACTGGATAAATGTGGTGGTTAAGTAATGTATTGGAAGGTGCTATCTCTTACAACTTAAATTTTATTAACAAATAATAAATTACTTACCAAAATCCTTTTTTGAGACAAAAATAAATAAATAAAAACAAAAGAAAAATTCAATAAGCTTTTATTTATTAATTAGAAAATTAACAAAAATATTAAATAAAGGTGATGATATAGGTAGGTTTCACGTAAATATAAAGAGTAAATTAAATAATTAAAGATTTAATATCTATATACGATACTATAGTTTTTTAGAGTGAATAATTTATTGCAAAAAGTAGCCCGTAATGTGATTTTTGACAATACGGGTTTGTGAAACCAGCCAATATCTCAAAAACTGTGTAGGGTAGTGAGATCTGTGAAGTACACTTTTTTTGGACAAAAATACTGAAAAATAGATACCTTTAACTAAAATTAATATAAAAATAAAATCGCAAAATTTAAAAGGTTTTGAATAAGGGTGTAACCACACTATAAAATATAGAAAATAGGCCACATTTTAATTTGCAATACAGGCAAACACTTAATTACTAATTCTTAAAACTAGAAAAAGTTAATAAGAAAAAAAAACAAATATTTTGTTTAACAGTATGAAGGGTCTCATCGCGATTATACAGGATGTCCAAAATAAGGATGAGCAGTAAATGGTTTAATTAGGCGAAAGTTGCGCAATATAAATGCAATGATTGAATAAATGCAATCTAAAAATTGGAAAAATGCCAAATACTTCCTAATATTCAGGAAAAAGGTGAAATTTGGCAAAATGGTTTTTTTATTTTTTTCTGGCGTTATTTGAAAATATAAAATAAAATCATTTATACATTGTTGTAAACACTTTCTCTCATTTACAAGTTAACATCTTTAACTTTTAAATACGACGTTCCTTCTTTAGAGAGTCATAATCAACTTTGTTTCTTCTTGTCGACGCCATGTTGGCCACTTGCAGTTTTGAATAACCCTTTTAATTACTTTATCAACGAGGTAATTTCTAGCTAGTAGTTGGAATCATCCCTATTAAATATTATATACCTCTCTCTCTTTTAAATACAATTTCGAATTTCAAAAAATTCAAAACATACTTTATTCATAAATACATGGTACCTACTTGTTGACATGGTACTTTTATGATATAAAATAGGCACATTAATCGACATATTACTAACACATAATTTAAAAACAATACACAATAGTGGGTTCAACATACTAGTATAAACACAAAATGTATTTTCAATTTCAAAGCAAGACGACTTAAAATTTTTTTAGAGTAACATCACAAATTCTAACCTTTACATCTTTACTAAAAACTAATTATATACTATTGGCCTATTCCTAACTATCTTCAAAAAATTATAATGCTATAAAAATATTTGCTTTTAAGAAGTTTCGTTAAGGACTTTTTAAAACGAGGAGACTTTTATGACATTTGGAAAATGATTAAAAATTTTTATGCTCAAGTAAATAAGAGAATTCTTAGTTCACTTTTCGGGATGGGCATTGGAATATTGTATTTTTTTCTGATATTATAATGTTTTAAGGAGCCATTATTTTGAAGATACAATTTATATTTTTTGTATATTAGTCAAGCAGACTCAGCAATAAACAAGCAACACAAGGAAAGTATCTTTAAATAGGGGTCTGCATGTCCTGTGGAGATTTATGACACATATATTTAATGGCTTGTTTTTTAAAAACAAACATCGAGTCAAAAAGCCGTTTACTAATGCAACTCCAAAATGTTATTCCATACTGTAGGTATTTTTGTATGAAACATCGTCTAGCCAGTTTTTGCCTCCTGACATATCTCCATAAAACTTAGGTTTATGATCGATAACAATTCCAAGAAATCTGTTAAAATTATTCACTTCCAATTCTTTGTTGTGAATCATGAACTGCTCTGAGCATAAAAACTTAACAATTTAGTCTTATCTATGTTTAAAGACATCAAATTAGCATCAAACCACTGTTTAATCATTAATAAATCTTTAGAAATTGTTCTAGGTTAATGTGCTTTTATTATTGTCCATAAGATAGTGGTGTCATCTGCAAAAATAGTGAAGAATCCTCTTATCTGGAGCGACCCCAGGTCATTTATATACAATAGAAATAAAATAGGACCGAGAAACGAACCCTGCTTACTACACAAAGTTCAGACAAACTGCCATTTGGCCAAACAAACTTTTTTCTGTCTAACAAAACAAAATTTTAACCATTCTAGAGCAACTCCCCTAAACCCATATCTAGAAAGCTTACCGAGCAATATTCCATGGTTGACACAGTCAAAGTGTTTAGAGAAGTCGCAGAATACCGCTGCAGCAAAGTGACCTTCTTCAAGCTCAAATATAATCTCTCCAGGAATGAAAACATTACTCGACATTCATTTAATATGTTATTTTTTTTAATTAGGAAAGCTACCATTCGTACTATAACCAGTTTCTCAATAACTTTAAAGGCTTTTTAGGCTTTATTTTTATCTTTCTCATGAATGAATTTCATCATGAAAACAATTATTGAAAATACTTAAAACACTAAAGACCATAAACATAATATATTGATTTAAAATTTTCTTAAAGTAAAAAAAAGAAAAAGAGAAAATGGCTCTCATAGACATGAAGAGACAGTATTTTGAAGAGTTCGGATTGATTTTTGTAGATAAAATAATTTAAGATAATTTTCTGTGAGGTTTATAATTAGATTTTTTTAAAGATTTTCTAATAAGATTTTGAGATTCCCATATTAGGTTGTTATAAATCAAAGTCTTAATTAATATACGCACACTGATTAATTTTGCCTAAAGAAGCCATCGTCTCACAAACTAAACACATTTACATATATCTATCTATTTGTGATTATGATATCCAAGAAAAATTTTTAACAACTACCAAATTGCAATACGGCAAACACGAACCTGTGCAAAAACTCTCCCACACGACTCGTATGATCGGCCGATTACTAATGAGAAGCGACGGACGAAATTATTTTCGCGCATACTGGAGAGAATCGCCATCTATTTTTCACGCATATTTGCGGTCACGTTTTAGCCCATAAGGTTGCGTATCTTCCCAAATATTCAATCAACGATATTACCGTTGGCATTTTAAGATCCTTATAGTCCTATGGCACCATGTCAAAATCGGCTTCTGCTATTGGTGGGAGCGGTTTTCAGTTTTCGCGCCTTGCTTGAACGAGTGTTTTATCTTGACGCAGATAGACTGGGAATGTTTTACAAACATTATTACATTTTTTAAAGTTTTTAGTACCCGAAATTTATAATTTTTAAGGTTTTGAAAATTGGGAAATCTTAAATATTATTGTATTATGCATTAGTGACTAGTCGATTATACTTACTTGACCTTTGACCTTTTTTTAAATTATTTTCTCTTCTAGAGTTGAATGAAACAAAATATAGCACTCGTTTTAGAAGAAGAGAATTATTTTATGAAATATTCCTACTTCCACAATAATAATTGCAGGTGTATTACATTTTTTTGTATGCCATATACGTGGCATCCAGAGCTAAAGTGGCCCCAAGTCCATAAAATATAAATTAAAAACTTAAATTGGTTTAGTTTGTTTTTTATGTGAAATTAAGCAAACTTTATTAATATAATAATAATAATATTATTGGGATTTATCGACCAGAGCAACGAATTCAACTTTATAACGGTTTCAGCTTTATAGTGAATATTAATTTATAACAAAAAAAATTGTGGAATATTGGACTTAATACACTTTAGATTTAAACGCTTCGTTTAGGAATACCTTTAAATTCAAAATTTATTTATTAAGGAATATCAGACAAATACATATATTAAATGTACCATAAGTTTTAAACGAAATGTACAGAAAAGATAAAAAAACATTTTTAAAGGAAAATAATAAAAAAGATAGTTTAAGTCAACAAGAAATTTTAAAATATTATAATAAAAAGATTTAAAGCATAATAATTGTTAACAATAAATTCAAACAAAGAAAATAGTTACAGATATAAGTACTACATATACTCGTAAATCAGTTGAGGATAATGCGAAACATATTTAAAAAAGAAATTTAATTGATAATGATCTTTTTTCCATAAAAAAAAATCTGGAAGCTGCAAGACTAATAAAAGTTTGAATTAGTCTAAACATTTTTTTTTTAAATTTAAAAAAGGTTTTTTTTCCTCGGCTCCCTAATCTAATGATTATAACCATGTGATGTGGCATTGGGTTTATTCAATTTAAGGTTTAGTCCTAAATTACGTTTGCGTTTTTTATTCATTACTTTTTCATTCTTGAACTTTCTTCCAGATGGCAATCTTTTACTTCCTCTAGTAACTCCTGCTGCCCTTCGAGATATTGAAGTAGGTTGAACCCTAATTGTAGCATTCCTTCTCCTTCTAAGTGCAATAGAATTGCCAGCGGTGTGTAAAAAAGACCCCTGGAAGCAAATGCTTATACTTAAGTTTTTTGATATAAACACATTTCACTTTAATGCAGCAAAAAAAAATGAAGGTAGAGTAAAAGCATTTGCTACATAACAGTTTATTACTAGGACTAATTATGTATATATAAACAGCTTTTGTTTTCATTACTTACAAACAAACCAATTTTTCCCTACAGGGCATGACGACCTTGCATTCCATTGGGGGTTGGAATTTTTTCCAAATTCTTTAACCCAAACATTAATATCTTCCATTCCATTGTCTTTAAATTGCTACGCACTAAAACTTTATTTTCTTCACATTTTGCAGTATGTATTACGTACAAAATTCACGTGAAAGACAATTGTCAGTAATCTCTTGCACAAACATTGTTATTTTTTTTTAAATATGTATGAAAAAACTTAGTTGCAAGAATTTCTAAGCGAAAAACGAGTAGCAAACAAAACAACAACGGATCAGCTGTTTCACAAGATTAAATTGTTCGTTGCCTAACACAGAGAGGGTTCGGCCAATACGAGAAGCCGATTTCTATAATAGTGCTGTAGATCTGTAAAGAATCTTAAAATGCTTACCGTTGATTGAATATTTGGGTATAAAAATATTCAATCAACGGTATAATACTCAAAACGCAAAACCGTTCTACCACTAACCAACACTTTTTATTTTATTCTCGACAGCTGTTTCGCTAATGATGCATAGCATTTTCGGGAGAACATTAAAAATTTTTTATGGATTTTTGGTAAGCGATATAATTGTGGAATTGTTGGGTTTGAAAGTCGTAACTTGAATTTATCTGAAAAGGAAACAAGGTTTTTGATTGCAAAATGAATGATTGCATTTAATGCTGTTTTAACCTGCGAAATCATTTTTGATAAAGGGTTCTTAGAAATCTTTTTATATGGGCCATTTTTAATAAGATCATGAACTCGTTTAAAATATTCTTCTTTATCTAAAATAATAAATCTGTTTCCTTTGACAGCTTTTAAATAGAAAAAATTTGCTTCTTTTAGTCATTTACCGGATGTATTTTTCGATTTGATCATTTTTTTTAAAATTTGGTTACGAATCGTTTCTTTAGCAAATCCTTTTAAAGACTCTGGCAAGGATTGAATTGACCATTCAACACTTACTATAATCTCCTCCAGGTTTTTTTTACAAATTGAAAATGGTGCAAAGTTAAGGCCCTTATTAAGAACATACAAATTTTTCTCATTAAAAGACTGAAAGGACTGGTTTTCAACGATATTAATTGGGTTTTCTTTTCGTAGTTTGTCCTTCGAACTCACTAACTTTTTCAGTTTTTTGTTTAGTGAAGAAAACTTACTAATATATTTGCGGTTAATGACCTCAAACATGTTTCTTTGACAATCAGTTCATGCTTGATACTCTTCAAATTCAAAAAGTGCTTTATTGTCATAAAATATAAATTTTGTTGTCAAAACATAATATAATAAAAACCAAAGCACTACATATATTAATATTAAGACAGCATACATAAATACATTGTAAAATAGATTAAAATTTACTATACAAAACATATCTAAATTAAGTCATACACTTAATGATAACAAACAATCAATGTTTAAATATTAGAGCTCATTCTAAAAAGCTATCCACATTGTAATAAGCCCTATTTAAAAGTAGTTTTTTTTTAATTGACTGCGACAATTTTTAAGAGAAAAAGTTACTCCTTAATTGATTGGCAAATCATTAAACATTTTTCGACCCTCGTAAATCAGAGACATTTTACCAGAGAAGCTTTGGGAATTGGTAAAGGAACCACTTTGTTCCTTTACCAAATTTGACATGTTTCATGTTGAGGAATAGGCCCTCGGAGTCCATCACGGTTTTTAAAGATAGGGGAATATGTCTCCAGTATGAAAAGGGATGTAAGAGTTAAAATTTAATGTAGACTACACTTTGTGACTCGATTCTCTTTGTGTTATATTGATAATAAAGCAGACTGCTTTTTTTTGAAGAACAAAAACTAAGTTTAGTATGCCCTGACTAGCAACACCCTAGAATGGTATACCATCCATAAGGTGAGACTCAAATAATGAGAAGTAAACTGTCCGGGCTAGTTGTTGACCCATTTCTTCCCTTATCACTCACACAGCAAAACATTCTGATGAGAGCTTTCTTCCTAATCATAATATATGATTTTTAAAGCGTAATTTTTGGTCAATTAGTATACCCAAAAACTTGATGTTGTAGTTTCTGGAAACGCATGTCCATCTAAGAGAAGGCCATTTACGTTACATTTAAACCCATTGATGTGAGTTTTATTCAGGTTCAGACAAAGACGGTTAGATGTACACCAGTCCTTAATGATTTTATGATCATTAGCTATAAGTTCAAGAAGTCTTACAATTTCTATCACTTTCTTCAAAAATCGTCATTTATATAAATTAGGAACAATATTGTCTCAAGAACAGAACCCTGAGGGACTCCACAATTGATACTAAGGGCTGATAATCTCCCACCCGAGTGCACAACTGATTGGCTTCGACCTTCAAGATAGGATTTAAACCATGAGTGTGCCACTTCACGAAACCCATATCTTTCCAGTTTAGACAGTAGAATTCCACGATCCACGTAATCAAATGCCTTTGACAGATCGCAGAAGACCGCTGCCGACACATTACCCTAGTTCACACCAAAGTAAACACTCTCGAGAAAGCTGTAAATTGCATCCTGAGTAGTTTTAGATGTTTTAAATCTGAATTGTCTTGGTATTATAATTTTAAAAGAATTGAAGATAATCACATACTCTTTTTTTGACTACCTTCTCTATAACTTTTCATAAGGTTGGAAGTAAAGAGATTGGGCGATAGTTCGACGGATCGTCGACTTCTCCTCCCTTATAAACCGGAACCACCAGAGAAGACTTTAGGCAAGCAGAAAACATACCTTCAGACCAAGAATGGTTAATAGCCATAGAGAGAGAGTCAAGGGCCTTATCAGGCAGTCGCAAGTGCACTTCAAGAGAGATATCATCTTCGCCACTAGATTTTTTGTTTTTAATTTCGGAGATTATTATCCTAATTTCTTGCCGGTTTGTATCATAAAAAGCGAATGTACAAGGAATAGAAATATCTTTAAGATAAGACAGGGGATCTGAGGTAGATGTCATACTTTGGGTTAGGTTATTAGCTACATTATAATAAAAGATATTTAAGTGGTCTGGATTAATATCAGTGTTAAAATGAGATGAGTTTTTGCGAAATTCATTAATTAATGACCAACTCTCCCTTTGTTTATTTTTGGCCTTATTTAGTCGTTCACTGTAGTACATTCCCTTAGCAGACTGTATGAGTTTCCTATAAATACTACGATAATTATTACAATAATTAATAAATATTACGTTATCCGTAAATTTCTTCAAATAATGAGCGTAGAGTATTTCTTGAGTTTTTCAAACCTTTAGTAAGCCAGAGCTTATTCTTTCTGGTGTTTTTCTTAATTAGTTGTATAGGAAACGCCTTAGTAAATACATCAGTTAACATCCTGTAAAAGTCATAAATAGGATCTGAAGTAAGACTTAAATTCTGCCATTCTAGTAAACCATTTAGAATGCAAGCATCTAGGAAAATCAATCCAAAAATAACAAAGAAAATGTGGCAGAATTTTGTTATCTAGTTAAAATGCGTTTATGTTTGTAACAAGCCTAATGAAGAAAATCATGACGGAAAAAGTGGCCAAAGAATTTGAACTAAAAACAGAGCACTAGAACACGGACACGAAAAGAGAAGAGGAAGAAAGATAGATAAAAGAGTCTAACAAAAGACATATTTGGCTCTGATGAAATGCCTTACGGCGGTTCCGGATATATGAGGAAAGGATTTTAGTCGGTCGCTCTAGCGGAGTCCGACACTGTCCATGGTCGCTCGAATACCAATGACCATGGGCGTGCATAGATACGCATTTCCTGAACCTCAAAAAAAAGGGCTGGGTTGGGTTGGGTTGGGTTGAATTGAATTGGGATAAATTTCTTCGAGTTAGGATGTTGGGCACATGCGCTCGACATTTACGAGCCGTGTATATATTTTTGTCGTATGAATGAAATCTCAAAATGTTAAAAAATATGGAGGCTACACACCTCTGCATAAGGGTATGAATTTTTTGCTTGTGTACAACTAGTTCTCAACCCATTCACTATTATAATGTAAAAATACTGCGTCATTTTGGCGGATAGATTTAGATGTCTTTCGTGTTTTCTCTTCTTATATAGGATATGCTTTTTAGATGTGCTTATTTCTTATTACTTACATTGAGCTTTAGAGAAATAATTATGTTTATTATAGAAAATATACACAATTTGGCAACTGCGATCATATGTGAAAAGTTTGACAATGTAATTATCAATAGCAATGAGTTTCGATCATCAAATAGACTAGAGTAGACCTCTTTTTTGACATAATTTAAAGGAATTAAATATTATTTTATAGCGTCCTATGGGAATATTCCGCAATTTTTTTTCTCTTAATCTATTCTTTTCAAAGTACTCTTTATGCTCAAATTTTAAAATATTGCAAAATCGAAGATACTTAAAGTCGACAAGACCCCTCAAATGTTTAGCTTAGTTTTTCCCTCCCCTTATAGTTACAGTTCACATTTATAGTTCACATTATAGTTTATAGTTATAGTTATCGCACAGGTGAATCAAAGTACTTTATGCATGTAAAACATCAAACTTGAAAAATTATCTATGATTAAAATTATCAAACTGATATCTAGAATCGTAAAATGGCTTAATATACGAGGTGTTTTATTTAAACCAAGAAAATTGTTATTAGGTACTATACTAGATAACACACTCTATACAAATAGTTTTTCTTGTAAAAGATGCGCAACTAAAAATACTAATTGACGTGTCCCTTTTTTGAACACGCCATCATTAATTTTTTTTCGAATTTATTCCAGATAAAGTACTCGCCATGTATATTTTTAAAATTATTTTGAATTTTATTTTTAGATCTAAAATGTTATTTCAAATACAAACATAGTCATTCTATTGAAAATGTTAAATTATCAATGAAATTCCATTATATTTGGTTTTTCTTTAGTCTCTAGATCATTTTGAAGTGTACCTATAATTTTATTAATTTTAAATACTTCTATAGTGCAGTTAAATACTTAAAACCAATTAAAAGATTTATCTATATCTCTCAAGATACTAATTTTCATAAATAAACTTAAATAATAAAAATCATAATGTTATTAAGGTGACATATGTTTCTTATAATTATTGTACCACACTGTATAGTTTGAAAAGATTACTGTCTTTTGTCCAGCATACTACGCATACCTTTACTGCAATTTTCCGTTAATAATAATGTTCGTTTGAATAACGATCTTCAGTATTTGACGATATTTTACGACGTTTTAGTAAATTTAGTTTTAATATTTAACCGGACAAATAAATAAAAATGAGCGACACAGACTCTGGAAGAGAGAGTCCAATGCCAACCATAAGGTAAAACCGTATTTAAATTATAAAAATAAAAACTTTATTCATGGCATGTATTGTAATTATGATTATATATTAGTCTTTGATTTGTGTACAGGGTGGGCATTTTATTGAAGGTCTATAACTTTTTAGAACCTACAAGATGTTTAAAAAAATAATTTCAAAGCCTTTTAGCTTCAAACAAAGTATTATTTTATTTAATTTTTGTATATTTACAGGGTGTTTTGTTTGTTAGGGATGGATACCAACTTTGTTATTTTAAATGGAATTATTATAAATTTTTACTGTTTTTTCGATATTTCGTATTTTTTTAGCTGAAATCGGTTCTGTATTTGTCATTGTGTTGTGCTAAAGAAAATTAGCTTTAATAACTTATAATATTGCTGATTAATAAACTATAGGTTTCAAAAGTTTCTTAAAATGTATACGGGGTGTTACATATTGACGAGTAAATTTTACAATATTTAATGTGGGACATTCAAAATTTTTTTACGTCTATTCGTATTTAGACTCATATCCCTTTTATTTGATGTATACCGTTAACATTCTGTAGTTATTGATTTCTAAGATACTCTAAGGGCTTCTCAAGTATTTTATGAAAAAATCATTAAAATCCATTCACTAGAAGTCAAGATATTAAAATTCTTATTCCAGGAGTGCCTGGACGAAATAAAATAATTTGTTTCATTTTGGAAATTGAATATCCTGAGTTCTAGTAATTAAAATGTTGTAATTATTAATTTTTAGGATACTCCAAAGGCTTTTCAAGTATTTTATAAAAAAATCATTAAAATCCGTTTATTAGAAGTCAAGATACTAAAATTATTAGTCCAGGAGTGCCTGGAAGAAATAAAATAATTTTTCTCTTATTAAAAATTAAATATCTTGAGTTCTAGTGGTTAAAATACTGTAATTATTAATTTTTAAGATACTCCAGGGGCTTTTCAAGTATCTTATGAAAAAATCACAGTTTCTGCAATGAGCAAAATAATATGTACGGAGAAACCTTTGTCTTAGTATTGTTATAATTGATAGTGAAAATATTGGTGTTAACATATGCCTATGTTTTTTGCACACACAGATTTCATCGTGTACAATATTTTTTATATAATGCTTTCATTTCAAAGCGGACCACCCTTGATAAGTGAATAACTTTCTTTAAAAAAAACACCGTAATTTAGAGATTTTGGGGAAAGTTTAATTTTGCACGTAATAAAGTTCTGGCAATCACCTCCTTACCTCTAGCTAACCTTAATTTTATATATCACATGAGAACCACCATGGTATGACACATCAATGTTATCAGCATAAAATTGTCTATGCAATCGTTCCAATAAAAATTAGTTAATGTAATGAATATTAATCATAAATGTCTGGTAGTTTTAGATATATTATCAACTAGACATAAATTTTAGTAGTATATCAAAAACTACGCCATGATTTCACATATGTTATAAACAGTATGCAATTTTCTTAAGTTGCTAAAAAAATTAATTGAACTAGAACCGATTTGCAAATAAAAATGCGTGGTTATAAATTTTATTTTTTTTTAATTTTAGGTAACATTTCTGAATTACATTATTGTTGGTAACATTGTTGAACGACTTTACATTAAAAGGAGTAAAATTTTTAAATGTTACCCTTTATATTAGGGTACGATTTCAAAAAATTAAATTCTATAAAATTACGAAAACGAATCAGTTTTGTACTAAAATATATGTTTCTTTGAATCGGCTCATATACCTTTTAGAGATATCCTGCATAAAAAGCTTAATTTATAAATAAAGTTAACAAAATTGCATGTGTTCTTTTTAAGAACCTTGTATACTGATACAGGCTTAGGATTCTCTAACCTTACTAACTCTAACTTCTTCCATCTCCTTCTAAACTCTAACTTCAAAATTATAGAAGATATCTATATTTAATGTTAAAAACCATGTACTCAATCATAACGATGATCATGACCATCGTCATATTTGTGTACATGGTCTAAGCATACCATCATCATGCTAACGTTATAAAAGTAAATATTTTATATTTTTTGAAACAAAAAGTTTAATTTAAAAAAAATTACCAAAATTATATGGTTTGAACGATAACTTGTCAAATCTACATAAATGATCCGTCCTAAGAAGTCTGTAGCAATATGCTGTTTACTAAAAAAACTCGAGGCAACATTAGTTGGACAATTTCGCTAAAAAAATAAACTCGTTTTTCTTGAGAACACATGTAAACGCCTTGGTTTGTACCACAGATGTAAATGTATTACATCTTTATTCTTTACTTCTTTATTTTTCTTACACATTTTATATTTACATATGTAGTTTGTACGCTTTAAGTATGCGCATGCTGTAATTTTAAGTATTCTGAATAACAAGTGCTATGTGAATGTCTTATTTTGTCGTATTTGAATTTCTGCGACATTATATACTTTGCCTAGATACAAAAGTATACAAAAATTGCAAGACTCATATATTTGATGTATATCTAGTATACGCACGGTACATGGGGTGTCATAAACTTTAAAAGACTAAATAGGCCATCACGAAAAGATCGCCATTACAGCATTTTTGCTATAAATAAAATACTTAATAATCGATGCCCACTCTATCTGTTTAACAAGATAATAAATAAGGTTACATACATCGAGCTGCCATTAGAAATAGACATCTCATAGACATTCCTCGGCATCGTAATGAAATTTTTAAACGCTCGTTTTCTTATAATATTAAATTCGTATATGTATAATTGACCTCTCGCTATCCAATAATGGTTTTCGAAACAGGATAAGAAAAAAACTTATGTTCCAGTAATGCGGGTTGTAATATAGATATGGGTTATTTTTTTAATTATTATATAAATATTTATTTTTTAATGTTTCAGCATATTTTATACGTTCATTGATAGGCTACAATAGCCCTCAACTATGTTGTTGGGAAGCTGAAACTGGTGTTTTAGTACGCACTGCCATTATCATGTACATTGTTTATTTTAAACCTTACTGTATAAAATGTGGATTAATAAATGATATTAAAATATAACTTGACTTAATATAATATCTTAACTGTTTAATTAACTAATAATGAAATTAAAGCTTTGCAGTTCACATATGAGGTAGATGTTTTAATTTGCTCAGGAACTAGCATACATCAAAATTTCTGCTGAATTTTCGGTCGATTCTTGATGTGTATAACAGTGTTAATTTTTGAAATTTGTAGATGTTTTCGTTTATAATAATAATATTTTTTTAGGTTATCACATCTTATGGTAGTATTAGCAATAATAGCCCACTTGCTATTTTCAATATTAATATTATTATTAATATAGATTACACATGCCAAATTACAATCGCCCTCCCCCTGGAAAAGAGGAGATCATTCACTTATCCCAGATATCCCAATACAATTTGTGTTGGTCATTTTCAAGAACTGGTTCCGACTTATAGTTATAATATGGTACCTTGGCTGCCGATAAGAGCTTTAGTTTTTCTGCGAGCCCTTGATCCTTGCAGTAACTTTGCAACCAGATCGTGTCGTTCTTTATATTCCGTTAGTGCAAAAGTTTTACATCCACGGGTGACATGATGAACACATGTCTCACTTCCATACCTATATCTATCACTTTGTACCGAGGGGTCATCTACGACAAACTTTAGATAATTTCTTGTTTATATTACTTCATAACCACAAAAAACCCTTCAGTTTCGGGGAAAAGCTGTCCCGAAGTCAACCAGTAGTTCGACGCCGCTATGTCGACATAGTCTGGTTGAACCTCGTGAACATGCCTTCCATTTAGTTCCATTTCCCATCCAAGCTTGCATTTTTTCTTGCTCGGTGCGATGGTGTATGGGCAGCTCAAGCTCCCGTAGCTTAAGTGGTTGAGTCATCTGCTTCACATACGGCACGAGATAAATGTGAAGAAAAAGGAACGCAAGTTACTAATTTGCTGAATTAGCTGCTTCGCTATGTCGGTCATTTCTCTCCCTCCCATATATTGAGGTAGCGTAGTTCGTTCTACGGCACTCCGCGAATGATGCTTATTGGCAATAAGCATTTCGTTAGGAGTGTTCCAGCCTTTCTTTGCAAATTTTCGATATCCGTTTTACTCCATCCTATAATACCAAAAGAGTAAGTTAATGAACTGACTCTATATGTCTTAATAGTTTAAATAAGCTTCTGCTGTTAAGACTTGTTTTAAGAAGTCGTCCGATTCTTGTAGTGAACTTAGTAGTCAGCTCATTCTTTATAGTTTTATGGTCTATTTTTTGCGTCTGCTTTATTCCTAGATATTTGTAGGATTCTTCTTAGTTTATAGCATTAATTATCTGACCGTTTTTTGTTTGAAAGTCGCCTGGTTGTAGTTTACTCTTAATAATGTTTACAGTTCGGCACTTATCCGGTCCAAAGGTCATTCCTATACCATCAGATAATTTTTCCACTATTTTAAGCATATAATCTAGTTGATTTCGTGTTGCTGCAAGAATTTTGAACTCATTCATATAAAGTAGATGGTTTACTCTACTTAGTTTATCATTATTTTTTTTAAGGCCCAATCTATATCTAGTTGAATTGAGTTGGCTAGACAGTGGGTTCATGGCAAGGCAGAACCAAAGTGGACTTAAGAAATCTCCCTGGAATATACCCCTACGAATAGGAATCATATTAGTTTCAATGCAGTTACCGTTAGGCACCTGGAGCTTTAATGTTATTCTCCAAGATGCTATAGTGAATTCTAAAAAGGACATTATGTGGTTATTTATTTTGTACAATTTAAGTACATTAATAAGCCATTTATGTAAAACTGCATCAAAGGCTTTTCGGTAGTCAAGGTATGCTGCGAAAAGGTTTCTCTTGTTGTTAAATGCCTAATTGCAAACTACTGAGTCGGTAATTAGCTGTTCTCTACATCCCCATTGGCACCTCTGGTACATCCTCTCCGTTGAGCCGCTATAATGGTCACAATGTTTGCAAATACGATCTGCCATACAAGATGTAATTAGTGTATAGAGCGTGGGTAAGCTTGGCCGATATTTAGCCGGATCTTGAGTGTCTTGGCAGTCCTTGGACAGGTAACTGGTACCTTCTGTTAAAAAATTGGGCAAATTCTAGGGATTAATAAGCACGTCGTTTAGAAGGTCGGTCAGTTGTTGATGTGTTGACCACAATTATTTCTTAATCCAGTAATTTCGAACGTGATTTGGCGTGGACCTTTCCAGTTATGTAGCTTTTTTATAACTTTAGTCACTTCGTCAACTGAAAATAGTAAAAATGCCTTTTAATTGTATGTTTAACACTTTGCTCATTCTTTATCCAGCCATTCATTGTCAAGGTTGTATTCACTAGGTGTGCCTCAGAACTCCTCTATGTTTTCTTTAGTGGGGTAAGTGCTAATGGCAATGTTTGTTGGAGCAATGTCGTTGAGCTTTCGATAAAATTGCTTCTCTGAGCGTTTAAAAGGGAAATTATCTTGTTTTCTTTTATTAGTGGGAAATTTACCCTTTTTAACAGATCTGAAAAATAGTTAACTTCTATTTAAGGGTGCCTAGACATTGTTCCAAAGTATAGTTTTCTGAGTCCTGCTGTGTATGTTGTTGGGTGTGATGCATTGTTTCTCTACTCTTTCTTGTACTCTTCTAGTTCTGATACGTTTAATTTTTTATCTATTTTTTTTCCTAATATCCGCTCCTTTCAAATGGTCAACAATGCTAGAGTATACCCAGGAGCCATAAAGAAGTAGTTTGAGATAGGACACCGATGGTTGGAAGAGCGCCGTTTGCAAAATACAGGGTGTTAAAATTAAAAAAAGTTGATTTATTTCCTTTGTATTAAAAACGCTTATAGCGATTAAAATTCAACTTTTACGTTTTAAATGATAGGTGGTGAGGCAACTTTTTGAGGAATTGCAAGAGCTTTCACCTGTCCAGGGACGAAGTTGCAGCACATATTTGTTAATTTTTTTATAAAAAAAAATATACGCCACTTTTTTATTTAAAAAAAAAAATTCGAAATATTTTGTTCATTTTTAATAAAACAAATCGTTTCTCAAAAAGTCCGCAGCCACCACAACTCTAGGAACTAGGTCTTCTCTGTTGGTTACAGGTGTTACGTAAATAAGCTGTTCCATGACGCCCTAGACAAAAAAGTCTAGAGGTGTCAGATCAGGTGATTTTGCTGGCCAAAGAACTGGACCACCTCTACCAATCCACCTGTTATTGTAGTTGTGATCTAGGAAATCCCTTACAATACGAGCGAAATGCGCTGAACAGCCATCCTGCTCGAGCTCTCTCTGATCTCTAATATTCTGTCTGACAAAATGATTTGAAATAGCGTATCGTATCTCGATCTTCTGCAAAAATTGACTTCCGATCCGATCTCCTAAAAAAACCGTAAAAATACGATAGTAGGTATGCACAGATACTTAACATAACAAAAATATGTACACACTTTGGTAATATTATTATTATTTATTTTATGGAGATTACCATCAGAAACTGCCTAAAATTATCGGGAAATAAAAAAAAACTATTTAAATAAAAATAATAAAATAAAGAACTCTGGTATGCATTATATTTTTTTACACCAAAACGGTGTGTCGGATCGCAAAAATGTCTGTGTTTTGTTAAAAGCAAACAAAATATTCAGAAAAAAAATTAAAAAAAAACAGTGGCGTACTTGTTTTTTTATAAAAAATTTAACGTGCATGTACTACAAGTTCGACAATTACTTGCAATGCTCAAAAAGTTGCCTCACCACCTATGATTTAAAACCTAAAAAATGTATTTAAATCGCTTAAAGCGTTTTTAATACCGACCATCGATGTCCTTTCTCAAACTACTTTTTTACGGTTCTTGTACGTACTTTACTACATCATTATGTTCATTGTTCTGGTCTTCATTTTGGATTTCTTGTTTTAGTATCACTTCTGGTAACGGTGCCTGATCTGATGGATCTATATTTTCTTTTCCGCTTCTGTTTTTTCTTAGTCGGCATTATTTTGCAAATTATCACTTACTTCGTTTAAGGCCCGTTGATTATTTACTTCTGCTACAATTTCCCTTTTAATGGAGTTAATTCGGGTTTCTGGGATCAAGTTGTTGAAAAATAACGCGGTATTAGTCAGTAACTCTCTACTCAGTCACGTTGATTATTGGTATTTTTTTGCAGAATTCAACATGTAGCTGTTGTCTGTAACCTATCTGTTGTCATCTGTTGCTCTGTAACCTATCTGTTGTCATCTGTTGATTCGGTTATGGCCGCTGGCTATTTTAAGCGCTGCTTCGGTAACCCTGCTTGAGTAACCACTGGTTGAGTTTCCTGCTCAACACCTTCAGTAGGTTGGGTCCTGGCTAGTGTTTGATGACTCTGTGCATTTGGAGTTATGGTGGAGCTGTGTTGGGTTGGGTTGCCTTTTACTTTATTTTATTTTCTCATATTGATTTCCTCATTTCTATAAACTCTATTCACGCAAATATCTCGTTTACCATTGAAGAAGAAAGAGATGGAAAGTTACCTTTTCTTGATGTTCTTATTTTAAAAAATACCAACAAACTTGAATTTGAGATCTACCGCAAACCCACCACTACGGACAATGTCATCCAATACTCCTCAAACTCCCCTTATTCCTACAAATTTGCCTCTTTTAATTCCCTTTTCTATCGCCTTTTCAACATCCCCCTTTCTAGAGAAGCTTTTCTTGATGAACTAAATATAATTAAACATATTGCTTTTAATAATGGTTTTCCACTTGATATAATTAATCGCCTTTATTCTAAACTCTTTAATAAATACAAACTTACTTACAACTTAATCCATCTTAATAAGGAAAATAGTTACCTTTTTAGATCAATGTCCTTTTTTGGTAATGCTTCTTTTCAGCTTGCAAAGTTTTTTAAGTCTACAAATCTTACAATTGCTTTTAAAACTACAAACAGTTTAAAAAGTCAGCTAGTTAGTACAATAGATAAGGCAGATTTCTTTTCAAAATCAGGGGTATATTCATTAAGATGTAATGACTGTAATGCCATTTACATAGGGCAATCAGGAAGAAAAATTTCCACCAGAATAAAGGAACATACAAGTTTTGTGGACAGGTATAGGGATGCTGACATGATCGAAACTAAATCGGCGTTTGCGAATCATTTATTGGCCTCCTCACATGGTTTTTCTTTAACTCAGGGAGCGGATATTTTGCAAAAAACTGGATTTGTTAGAAAAGATGGAAATAACTAAAGCTAAGAAGAGCCCTGTCCTTGTGTGTGTGAACGATATTTTCACGTTTGAACCTCACCTCATTTATAACAACCTGTCTTAAAAAAGTCTTTTCTTTTTCGATTTTAGATATTTTTAGTTTTTATTGTTCAGATGTTTACTTATATTCACACTTAATAGTATAGTTCGGAGTGTTCCCCATGTTTTATCATGTTACTTGGTGCCCTATGGGTTAGACGCGCGCCTGTGAATCTAAAGGTTGCGGGATCGTTCCCCACTAGTGACATTTAAAATTTTTACTTTTTTATTTTTTAAGCATACATTTTTATCTATGGTGGGAATTGTTAACTTAACCTAGCTTTTCTTTTGTTGTTGTAATGTGATCTGTGTAGGTCTAGGTAATGAGTTTTATAAGCGTTCTTTTTGAAAAATATCATAATGTATTTTTTAGGCCTGATGATGCTCCGACAGGAGCGAAACACGTGTAGCTTTTAAGCTTTTTTAAGAAATTATATAGATTGGATGAGACCGTGACTTTGTGTCCTTCCTTTGTTTTTATTTTATTTGTTTTATTTTACTTACTGTCCTATAATTATTAATGTATTCATATATTTAATGAATACTAGTATTGGGTGTTACAACACCGAGTTAACATGAAACTAAGAAGAATTTATACTCAGAATTATTTTTCGTAAATTTATTAATTTGCGTTTAAATATTAATTTATACCTGAAAACTGACTAAAAATACTATTTTTAATATGCCATATTTAGTAAATTTTTATATTTATCTAGGTCAGCTTCATTGACAACTTATCGCCATCCCAAGCTTATAGACAATGACCGAAATACTCAGTTACACTATCTTGCAGCAAAAAATGACGTTACAGGCATTACGAACTATCTTAATAACGAATCCCCCGTTGTCGATCCAGAAAACTATTTTGGCTGGACACCTCTGATGATGGCATGTAGAAAAGGCCATTTTGAGGCTATGAAAGTATTGCTCAGATTTAAAGCTAATGCGACGAAACAGAACAAATATGGTAAGACATATTTACTGTAATACGTAATTTATAGAATATAATTGACACCATTTACATATGTTTTATAAATTGTTATAAATATTAATTATTTTGTACAATAATTAATATAATAATATTTTTATGTAACTGATTCAAACTTAAGGAAAATGCACTTTTGCTTCGGCAAGAACATAATTCAAATAAAATATAATAAAGTTCAAATATTTTCATAAATAAATATGTAAAACCAATCCATTTAAATTACATATTATACATTATATATATTATTTTTATATTACATACTAATATTTTTACCAGCACTATGTATTCTTAAGATGCGGAATCTGGTTATTCACCTGTTTGAGTTAATGCTTACCTAAAGACTTAGTAAGGTAGGATTTCTGGCTGAGCTACAATCTTTTGACGCAAGTTATCAAAATAAATATCTATTCTGTCTATATCAACCTCTCCAATCACCATTTCATTATTTAAAGAGTTATGATCATCCTCTATTTCTTGAGAGTTACGTAATCGAGACAATGCATCTGGAATAATATTCTGAGAACCTTTCCTATGAACCAAATCAAATGTGTGTTGTCTCATACGAATAGACCAACGAGCTAATTTACCACTGGGATTCTTTAACGAACTTAACCACAACAAGCTATAGTGATCAGTGATAACTGTAAACTCGACTCCTTCAATATACGGACGAAACTTTTCAATATTAAAAAGGACAGCCAAGCACTCTCGCTCAACAACAGAATAATTTCTCTCAGTTTTAGTGAGAGACCTGCTTGCATAAGCAGTAACCTTTTCTTTCCCATCTATCATCTGAGTCAATACTCCTCCTAAACCTGTATGACTGGCATCACTCTGAATAACAAATCTTTTTGAAAAATCTGGTTGTGAAAGGATTGGAGACGAAACTAACAACTGCTTTATTTTGATTAATGAAACCTCTGCGTCACCATTCCATATAATTGATTGACCCTTTTTCCGTCCTTTAAGTAGATCATTAATAGGAGACATCAAAGTAGAAAAATCTTTGATAAAACGGCGATACCAGGAGCAAAGTCCTACAAAACGCTTAATTTCCGTACTCGTCTTTGGACGAGGATAATTTACGATATCGGAGACCTTATCTGGATCAGTCCTAAGAGAATTCGAACCCACAATATAACCTAGGAATTTTAAAGAGGTTTTAATGAAATCACATTTTTCTAAATTGACTGTAAGTCCAGCCTCTTGCAATTTTTGCTTAATTTCACATAAAAGATTAATATGAGACTCAAAATCACTTCTAATATGCCACGAGCTATCATGAAAGTCTACTAAAATTCCAAACTGTTGGCCAAAATCACAACCAAAAATAAATGCTTGGGACAGAGAAGGTACAACTAAAGCATTCACAATCTCGCAATGATTATTTAATCTTTAATATGAACATTTTTATCTCCATTAAACTTAACTTGCCATTCACTAATAGGAACATTTCGAGTAGCACAATGGGCTATTGGAGCAGCTACATTTACAACTGGAGCAGAGGAATGAGTTACTGGTTCTGACTCAGCATTGGGAAAATTTTGTTAAAAGGATCAGCTTCAAGAGCTAGACAAGTGGCTGTAATTTCCTGACTATAAGCTTGAATTTCTTCAGCTTTTTCTTCAAACATAGGAATTCTTTTAGCCCTACCAGCTACATGAGACAAACGAGATTTCATTCGAGCAACAGTTGAATCAGAAGCTACACCCTCAAATTCTTCAATGACACTTGCAATGGAATCTAACCTCTTTTTAATGTCAGCTCTTTCCCTATCATAATCTAATTTAACTTCCTGTAAAGTTATGCTAGATCCCGGAGAAGTTTGTTCCTTTTTTAGAATTCTCAGTAAAATCTTTCTTTTGTCAGCGACGTTCCGAACAGTAGCAACTAAACGAATTTTCAATTCATAATCTAGTTCATGCTCTAACAAATGATTAGGTTGGAAATTATACAAATCCATAGTGTCAAAAAATATTGTTCCAAAGAATTCAAGAATAAAATTAAATCCAAAAAAAAATTAAATGTCTGAAATGACCTCACCTAAGAAACTTGATGGCATGAAATGAAATTGATCTAGGTTGACTTTATATGACAAAACAATATCAGACCACAATATCTCTCAAAATTGTAGAATTAAAACAATGTCAGTGGCACAATGATGCATAAACCTTTGTTTAAGGAATGACTTTAAAAAAAAAATTGTACAGAAAAATTTACTTTTAGTGAGCCAAAACTAATGTTTTTTCCAAATATGGAATTGCTTAATTGTTCAAATCAAACACAATTGTAAATAGTCTGGGTTGGTTCTAGATTTGAAAAATTGCAGTATTAAATGTTACCGTATGTAATAGCACTCATTAGTCTTGGGTATATCGAAATTGAAGAATAATAGTTCTAAAACAATTTATTAATCTATATCACCTTGTATAACACATGCATATGTTACTCATAAATTAAGTTCCTTCCAAAAACTATAAGTCAGAATAGCATTTCAAATCCCAAATACATTTGCCATATAGAAACCTAAATGAAGTGGTGACACCATGTATAATTAAAATGTGAATTTCCACAACTATCCAAAAAATTTTAAATTTACTCAGCAATACTTCCGGAATCCAGAATAATAAAGGAAGTGAAATGTTTACAAGTATAAACTTCTCAAAGTTTAATTTAAAGATATTAATAAAAAATATTTTACTTTTCTAATTGTGATCCATTACAATTCGAACATTAAAGTTATCTTGTCCCTAAAAAACTATTAAAATCCTCTTTATGTCCCTGAACACTATGCAAGTAAGTACATACTTTTTATACACCCAACATATACTAAACACACTGTATTGTCGCAGATTGTCAAATCATAGTCCTTAACAAGGATACCTCGAAAAACAATAAATATTAAAAATATCATATATAAACACTTTCCTAGCAAGGGTTTTCCTTCAAATTGTATACACTCTGTATACCAACAATTACTAATAAAATTATGGCCAATAAATTATCATCAAATTTGATATTTGCTTTACTCAAAAACAATAAGCATTACTTGAGATTCAAAGCACTCTAAAACTCCACCCATCCAAGGTATTATTAATATTTTGAAAAAATTAAAAGATTATTAAAATAGATCAATAAAAAATAGCCAATCTGGGTCCCACGTTTATGGGCGTCATTTTCTGTGGCGTTAACTTTAGAGTGTTACTATTTTGCCAAGAGTTTGCAGACGGTAGCTCAGAATTATTGGAGGCTTGGGATTGTTGAAGGTTCACTTATGACTGGCTATTAAAAAATCTAAACTTGATTATGACTATTAAATAAGAGGGCGCCACTTAGTTTTTTTTTATAAATGAAAGAAAACTAAGAAAAAAATTTAGTATATAGGTTTTAATTAACAATTAAATGACCCTGGATGAAGTAGATTTAAAGAGGCAAAAAAAATATCTTAACAATACAACCAAATTATATTTACATCAAAGATAATATACACCTCATTTTCTAATCTGTTAAATGTTAATAATTTGTTATGAATTAAAATATGAATAATGTTGATATGATTAAATAAAATAAGTTTGTCAAAAGTAACATTTAAATTATGATTAAGCTACTAGGTAGATTTCAGCACTTGAAAAATAAATTGCAATTATTAAAGTTTTTAGTAAATATTTGTATTACGCAGGGGAAAGTTCATGAACCTTTTTACCTAAGGCATATTAGCCTTAACCGAGTTATATCTACTTAACTACCAAAAAAGGTACTGAAAAATACTGAACAAAAAATAACTAAAATTATAGATAAGAAATTGACGTATTCAATTATGATATTGATTAAATATTTGTAGCAATAAATTGAAATAAAAGGTACATTAATAAAAATTTAAATAATTGAGACAAATCTATGGTTAATAATATTTAAATAAATGGAATAAACTGGCTTGTATATTCCTCCAAGAAATGAACGGTTAGCCTTCAAAACAAGGCTGTAAATGTGTGCCATTTGTAGTTTAGCTATCCGGACTGGGAATCTCTAATACTAGCTCTAACTCTGGCTCCAGCTTCACCGCTTTCAGCAATTTCCCGGGGAAATCAACAGCCTGTAGCCATCAACAATTGAAGAAGAATAAAGAAGACAACGGAAAAGTAAAACCCTTGCTAAGTTTGATTATCTATCCATCAAAATCTCGGGCACCCTGCACCAGAAGTATGAAATAAACAGTTCCCTAAAGGAACAAGATTAAGGACTATAAATTATAAACCATATTGGCCACTTCCTGCTTCACAAACTTCGGAAATAAAAAAACTGGCTTTTTACGTGTGCTTCTACCTGCACCACGGGAACAAGTCCTCGAAAAATGGATGCAGTACCGACTAAATAAGCAACGACCCCACCTCTCGCCTGAGCTGTCAATGTCAATCCAATCAGAGAAAACATCAATCAAGACCAACCAGAAGAGTGACGGACCGTCAACAGAAAGCATGAATAATTAAACCGGAGAGTGATGCGTTACAGTAGTAATGTGTCATTGACAGTGTGAATTTAAAGAAATATCGATAAAAGAAGTTGACTGAAATTATTAATATAATTATTGAAATTAATGAAATATCAATGGAGCGTTAATGAACATAAGAAACAGAAAAATAAAACGCTACAATTTATAAGAAAAGACTAAAACAAGATCCTCACAACTTGCACATCTTACGCAAAAATTAAACTTAACACTCTTCAAATATCCTCTATATTTAATTAGATTTAATAGCACACACAAATATATTACTTATCTTAAAATATTTTATATTATAACCGTAATTACAAAAAAAAAGAAAAAGAAACGGTATGTTTTTTTACATTATTTAAACACCTCAACAATTCAAACCCACAGATTACTCCTGGAGGAGTAATCTGTGCCCACAGTTTAAAATACTATTCAATTAATCTTGTTGCTTGCACACCATTATTGAAAGATACGATTAATCATTAAAAGATACACCAATGTTCCACTTAATACTGTCAAACGAAAAGCCTTAATTTTTGTTGTTGTTATTACGTTTTAATGTTCCCATTTAATCTAAATTTTAATTATTATTTTTAACTTTTATTATTGATTTTTATCTCTGTTTTAAATGTGTATTTAAATAATTAGTAAATATTAGAATAGGTTAATTTAATTTAGTTTAAGATTGTTTTGAACCACTATTTTAAACAAAAGGAAAAAAAATATACCATGAAGGTTTTTAACTATAATTTTTTTTTAATTTGTAGCACTCTGAAGAAGGTCTAATATAGGCCAATACGTTGGGAATCAAGAGGAAAAGATTTAAACGGTTTGGATTTTGCTTAAAACTTTTTAGTTTTTAACTAAAAGAAATTTTATTTTTATGAAAAAATATATTTTCAGATAAATCTCCTTTCCATTACATGGGAAACACAATCCTTCCATTGTTTAATATTCTTCTAGGGAAAATGAGCAGTTTTCAATTATGTACTCAGTATCCTCAAAAATTGAATATTAAGACCGGTTCTTTTTGCGATCATATTATGGGAAGATATTTTTTATTGATCGTACTTTATATTATACCCAAAAATAACTTAAGTTGCAGCAAAACCAAGTTGTTTCTACTATTTAAATCCTCCCTGATTTAGACGTGGTATCGGTTTATTTTCAACAAGATGGCTCTCCTGCTTATAATGCGGTTATGGTAAAAGAATTTTTAACAAATACTTTTACTAACCGTCTTATTTGTGGGACTAATAAATAGCCCTCTAGATCTCTTGATTTGTCCCCCTTCAAATAACCCCTAAAATGACAATTTTAAGGAGACTATTTACAAACGCGAATTTAGTAGACCAACAAATTTAGAGAAGTTGCGAGAGAAAATTATTAAATATGCCAATTATATTTCACCAGAAACTCGTGTCAATCCTCCATTTCCTAAAGCGGCGCTGTTTTTCATAGGCAATGAAGTTCAAAATACCCTTTAAACAGTGCCTTAAGTAAAGATTTAGAGCTGTGGCTAGCGGTAAAGATTTTTCAAAATATATGGATTAGCGAACCGAGACGATAACTTTCAACAATCGACTTAGGATCCTTCTTACGGAAGGGAATTTTCTTGGCAGCTTTAAGGCATTTAGGAAAAACGCCTGATGAAATTGCCTAATTAAGTAACTGGGATAACTACTACTATAATCAAGCTTTTTATGGTTTTTATAGGGCTAGTGCTTAGATCAAAAGGATCAGTACTTTTACTATTTTTCAAACCTTCAATCACTTTTTTGGTACGGCTTGGCTTCTATAATAATATGAATTAAGCAATCTTCTCACTTTCCATATAGCTTCGGACCAATTACTTGCCTGACTGATAAAATAATCATTTGTACTAATTTTTTTAACTCGCAGATCCCTTTGGTATCGACCTCGGTAAGTGCAAACAGTTTAAGAAGTAACTTAAATTGAGCAACGTGTGTTAATCTGTCTCAAGAAACAACGCACGTCCCTCATATATTTGAGAGAATCTTCAAACCATTTTGTTGCCACTAAGCGTTTGGCAGTACTAACTGACCTAACTTCAATGGAAAATAATTTAAGTAAGCAACAATAATGGAGTCGACAAAGTAATTAAAATGCAACTTCATATTGACGTCAATTACTATATTTTCCGCGGTAAAACACTCAACCATGTAGTAAAAATTAAATAAGCCCCAATCCGTGATGGGCCAATACGAGTAGCATTATTATCCACTCTATGGCGAGCCACTCCGAGCTGAAAAGCAATTCCCAAATGATGTGATAAAGAGGTGTCACATATTTTTACATTACAATTCTGGATATAAATATTTGTTAAGATATTGTCCAGACAACTTAACCATCTTATAGCATCATTTAATTTAGCTTTGTTTATGGGTTAAGAATACGGGATCACGTAAATTGTAAGCTGAAAGAAGTCAACTGGCTCAATGTGCAAAATAGAGAAAAACTTCATTTTTGTTGTTTCTTGTTTAAACTTTTAAAAAACAATTATCCAGCCTACTTACGTAAAAAACTTAAAACAGGAATCTCTTGACATAACCGAATAACACGCACGGTTTTAAAATTTGATATACCCCATTACAGCATTGCAATTTCGCAAAGGTCATTTTCTTTCTGTGCATCAAAGCTAATGAATACATATAATATTAGTGACTATGTTAACAAGTCTTTTCAAAGCTTCAAAAATAGATTAAAAACAGTATTGGTTGAAAGTCAATAATAAAATAGAGTACTTAATGACTGTGTTCAACTTAGGAACAATTTTAATTTTATTTCATCAATTTATTTGGTTTTGGATAGTTCTTCTCCTTTTGTTTTATTTATATTGCTATTATTGTAGAATATCATTAATTTTTTTTTAAGTATTTGTATTATTAAGTCAAGTCGGTCATGCGCTAGGTAAATTTTTTTTCTCTTTTTTTAAGATTAAATTTTTCTTTGTTTTTTTGTATATTAAATTAGTTAAATATTTTCTGTATGTTTTATTTGCTTTTTTAAGTAGTTATAATAATATTGTAATTTTATGTGTACTCGGTTAAGTTAACAGCATTCGCTGGCCTTCGCCGAGTATAAAATAAAGGCCTAATTTATTTATTTTATTTATTTATTATCTACTGCAGGATAAAGTCCAACACTAAAAAAGAGGTTGACAACCCTCTGATACTCACTGCATTCAAAATTCAACCTTACATTAAAGGTACCAGTGATGAGATACGTTTCATTAATAATTAAGCTTTTAAGAAAACCTTCAATCAAACCCAAAAGAATATAAAATTACAAAACAGAGCTCTGATATTTTAGAATGGAAGGACTGAATATTAAGATGAAATAAAACATAGGACATAAAACATTAGGATCATTTGTGTTATTGATATTTACTTTTTTATGTGGAAATATTGACGCAGTCGGTTTAAAAACTTAATATATAAAACTTTTTTATTTCCAGAGGTGAGCGATTTGATTCCTCCATTCGATAAACCTTTTTTCATTATTTATAATATTTTATATTTTTTGTTTTCTTTATATTTTTATTATGTCGTAAGTAGTCTTCGTCCTATTTTATCAATTTAACTCTTAATTTTTACATTTTTCTTGTATCATATAGTGTTTTTTTGTTTTTCTTTTTGTGTTAGCGGAATCATTAAAAGATACACCAATGTTCTACTTAATATTGTCAAACGAAAAGCTTTAATTTTTTTTGTTGTAATTACGTTTCAATGTTCCCATTTAATCTAAATTTTAATTATTATTTTTAACTTTTAATATTGATTTTCATCTCTGTTTTACTTTTAATTTAACTCTTAATTTTTAAAGTTTCTTTTCATTTCTCTTGTATCATATAGTGTTTTTTTGTTTTTCTTTTTGTGTTAGTGGATACACAAGGTATGAAGTTATAAGTTTGCAATTTTAGCATTAATTAGGTTTAATTAATAAGTGTTCGTAAAGCTTATAACTTCTGTTTCTTTCTTATAGTAGATCTGACGATGTCTAGTATGGGGGAAACACGTGTAAAGAAAAAAAGAAAGAAAATGTGCGATATTACGTAAGAATAATCTTGTGTACAAGCATCCTACAAGCTAAAAAAAAACAAAACAAAAATACAATTTCAAAAATTGACAAAACAATGAACAAAATTAAACACAAGAAGACAAAACTTTTTGAAATACTTGAATTAAAGATAACTAAATAAAACAATCAATTACTAAATAAAGGTAAACTTGTTGACAAAACTAGAGAAGAAAAAATAAAAAAAAAAACTTTCCAACATGTCCAAGGTTAAAACCTATCATTAAAAAAGTCATCCAGGTTATAATATGCCTTAGCCAATAAAAGCGTTTTTAATTCTCATTAAAATTTCTTAACATCCGATATATGTCTAACACATATATCGGATCCTCCGAACATGATTGTAAATTTTTTTACTTATGTAAATTAATGAGTTTTTGGTAAGGGAAGACGTAGGAATAGGTAGGGGAACATCATTACATGACGAGTCAAATGGGCAGTGTAGTTTGGGAATTTTGTGAATAAGAGCAGCTGTTTCTAAGATAAAGAGTGAAAAAAGTGTTAGGATTTTTTCAGAAATGAAGAGGGGTTTGCAAGAATCTCTTAAGCAGAACACAGGTATCTAACTGCTTTTTTTGAATAACAAAGACAATGTTAAGTAGCCCCTTATTGGTTAAACCCCAAAAAGGCAAGCCATTCCGAATTTACGCCCCTAAAACCATATTTATCGAGCTTAGATAACAGTATTCCATGATCCACACAGGCAAATGCTTTGCATAGATCACAAAACACTGCCGCTGATGACTCTCCAGAATTCAAGGACACATAGACGCTCTCCAAAAAGCTAAAAACAGCATCATGAGTCCCTTTACAGGCTTGAAATCCAAACTGATTTGCAGACAAAATGCCATTATGATGTAAAAAGGACAAAATTCTGCTTTTTGCAAGCTTTTCAACTATCTTAGAGAGGGTAGACAAAATAGAAATGGGACGGAAATTACAAGGCTGATCCAAATCTCCACCCTTATGAAGAGGGATAACCATTGCCACTTTTAAACATGAAGGAAAAATACCAATATGTAAAGAATTGTTTATGGCAAAAAAACTTAAGCATTTAAGGCTGAATCAGGCAAAAAGAGTAACAACCTCGAAGATATCCCATCAGCTCCAAATGATTTATGGTTTTTTAGGCGTTTGATTTCTTTTTTTAATTCGGTAAGATCGACAGGATGAAAGAAAAATAAATGCTCAACCGACACTTGTTGAAGATAGTGTAAGGGATCAATGTTACTACGAATGCCCTTGAGTAAGATATTAGGTATATCACAATAATAGTCGTTTAAAATGTCAGGTCTTAACTCCGGTTCAGATACTTTTCTATGGCAATATCTAAAATCATTCATAATCGACCAACACTCTCTTTGCCTATTTGATGACATATTTAAGCGATCCCTATAATAATTAGATTTTGCTGCTTTAATTGGCTTTCTGTACAGACTACGGTATTTCTGATGATATACAAGGATATTTTCATTTGTGGTATATTTGCACAATTTAGTCAAAAAACTGAGGTTTTTAGCTGAAATTCTAAGGCCTCTTGTAACCCATGGTTTTCGTTTCTTAGTTTTAAGCCTCATTTTAGGAAAGCACTGATTGATCTTTTGATTGATCTCAAAATTTGTACAGAAAGAGTCAATTGTAGTTGCAGATGAAGAAGTTATTCGTGTGGGAGAAAGAACGTGCATTTTCAAGTCGTAAGAATTTAAAATACTTAAAAGAGAAGTACGTGGCAAGGTTTCATCAGTGTAGTTGATATTAAAGTCACCAGCCAATATAACCTTAGAGTGTAGGGACAACTGGGATAAAAGAAAATCAAGTTTGTCCAGAAACATAGCAATATCTCCTGTAGGTGGCCTATAAACACAAAAAATATATAAATTAAAACGCTTACAAAAAGAAAGAGATAATTCAAAAACATTCTCTAACAGAAGATTATCATACTTATCAATATTACAAAAAATCGTTTCAATTGTTTGCCTAGCCAAGATCATGGTTCCTCCATGTATAGATTGTTGACGACAAAAATTTGATATAGGAACATAATCAGATATTAAAAAACATCCACTAGGCCTCAACCAGTGCTCAGTCAGAAGTACAATATCAGGAAAATTACATGTGTCCAGCAAAAGATAAAGCTCAACATCTTATTTCTTAGGGATTGTATATTAAGAATAAAGATACTTAAGCTTTTCGAAGTGATAATTTCAATCTTACTAGTAGAATATGAACATAAATGAGAATCAACCTTCGTGGATATGTCTATAAAAAAGAAGAATTCAATTCACGATCAGTAATCAGTACAGACTTATTAATTTGATGATTCAAAGACAATTTATTTGATGAAATATTAATTTTAAAATATTTGAAAATATGTGCATGTAATAATGATGCCAAGTCTGAACCAAAGTTACTGGCGTGATTAGACTCTAAAATCCCATACAGATTAATATTATTTGCATGAAAAATACGATAAAGGGCCTTATTACTATTGTAGATAACATTAGGGTTTAAATAAGTATAAGGGCTTGTCATCACTAAAGTGTTTGTATCAACATGATTTTGAATTAAATTTTTTAAAACATCAGATGAAGAACAAATTCCATGTAATCCTTTGATATTATATTCCAATATATTTGAGACCTGTGACTTGGAGTTTAACTTATACTAGTTAACTCCTACAGAAAACAAAGAAAATAAAACATGATTAAAATTATTTTTCCAAATAAACTTGGTATAAATTTAACATTACATTTAAATTTATTGCTCTCGCTTAAACATCAAATATTTTTTTATGTACCTCTTGACCATATATCATTAGGGGTATCATTGGATTTAGAATACTAACATGATCCTACCCGAATAACTGGTAATTCGTCCTCCTTAATAGATTTGTTTTTTACAAACTATAAAAATTCTTTATTAATAATATTATTATTAATAAGGGAATTTTTGATTGTCAATTTGCGGATCATTTTGGAATTTTCTGTCAATTTAATAATGAATCTACCTCTGTAATAAAACCTAAGCAATTTTCTTTTCGAACGTTAAAAAATATAAATCTTTTAAGCTTTCAAACTGATCTTGGAAAAATTCCGTTTGGCAACATACAGGAAATTCAGAATATTAATGAAAACATTTTGTTTTTAAATAATTGTATAATTACGATTTGATAAACATGCACCTTGAAAAACTAAACGTCGACAAAAAAGAAAATACTCACCATGGATGACCGATAATATAAAATTTTTACAAAAATTAAGAAATAAAACTTTAAAAGAATTTAAAACTTCGAAATTAGCATCCATATGGGATTATTATAAGCAACTACGTTACTTTACAAACTCTGCAATAAAAGCTGAAAAGGGAGCATATTATAAAATAAAATTTCAAGTTTCTAGTATTAAGGAGAAGTGGCAAGAATTAAATAAACTAAAACCAGCTAAATAATCAACAAATTCCTGATAATATGAAAAAACGTTAATGACTTTAGTCGGTATTTTGCTGGTGGCGGTAATAATCCAATAAATGCAAACTATCATGAACTTTTACAATTTTACACAATTAGCAGTGTTACGGAGAACATATTTAATTTTGAAAATGTCGAAGAGCCGCTAGTAAGTTCAATTTTACTAAAAATTACATCCATGGCCTTTGAAGTAGAAAATTTAAATATTTCTCTTATTCAGCATTGTTGTTCCATTATTGTAAAATACCTAACCCATATAGTTGATATGAGTGCATAACACAAAAATTATTCCCTAAAATTTGGAAAGAGGCATTTATTACGCCTTTACCTAAAATTTTAAACCCTTCTGAATTTGGGCACTTTAGATCAATAAGTATTTTATCCATCCTTTCCAAAGTACTAGAACAAATTCAACGTCAAACCTCAAATGCGTCACTTTTTAGACAGTCATTTAATTTTGCCTTCTAAGCAATCTAGTTTTAGGACCGGTTACAGTGTGTTCAGCTATGACTGACGTAGTTGGTGACATTATTGCTGAACCTGATAAGGGTAAAGTCACAGCCTTGATATTACTAGACTATAATAAGGCCTTTGATTGTGTCGATCATCATATTCTGAAATCAATTTTGCATTATGTTTTTCTATCATTTGTATTACATGTTCTTCAATTTTCATCAATTTTGCATTTGCATTAGGGTTCAGTGAGGTAGCAGTGAATCTTTTAGAATCATTTCTAAGTGACAGATTTTAGAGAGGTAAAATTGATGGTGAAATGTCAGAGGCTCTTAAAGAGACATGCGGCGTTCCACAAGGCCGTATTCTAGGCCCTCTTTTATTTACAATATACAGGTGCCGATTTTACAGGCACTGTCTCTTATATCATTAAAACATATGCTCAAGATTACCCCCCTGAAATCTAATATGGAACTTAGCGACTGTGACATTCAGAGTCAGATTAAAATTTAAATAAATGATGACCAAATACAGATCGGTAATCAATGTAAAAGTTTAGGATTAATGGTAGACCCTTCGATTTAAAAACGGGATAAGATTAATAAGGATTCCAGATATTCTTATAAAATTGTGATGTTGTCTATGGTTGGTGCTTGGACTATGAGGATGAGAGAAGAATACAAAAGCTGCAAAATTCATGAATTCGACTTATTTTTGGTATTTGTAGACGAAATCATGTATCACATAAGTTGAGTGAACTAAAGTGGCTAAATATGTCTAATCGCAGATTGATGCATTCATTGTGTTTTTATTATAAAATTTTAAAAAACCATAGCCCACCATACCTTTATCGGAAGATTTCTTTTAGCATTGATGTTCCCTCATTTGAATCTTCGAAGAAAAACGCTTCAAATTCCCAAACATAGAACTGATAGATTCTTTAAACGATCATTTTCTTACAATATTGCTAGATAAATAATTTTTTTATATCGACTTAAACTGTTTACATATTTCAGTAAATGTATTTAGAAAACATATATTTACAGTGCTGTTTGATGGTCAGTAAATAGCCTTCTGAGCCTTGTGTCTGGCATGAATTTTGCTTTTTGATTTAGTTTAAAAATGTGTTTTATTTATATTAAAAAGGATTACAAATAAACATTACATAAACATGTTTATAAATTTAGATTTTAGTATTGTCACAAGAGTTGATTTAAACATATTAATGCTTGGCCGCAGTGTTAAAGAGCAGAATCTGCTATATGTAGAAATCTGAATCTGCCGGTCTTTTTATTTACTAGTGTAATTTTTTATACCAAATGAAACTTTACATGTATTATATGTATGTATTATATTGTATAAGTATAAGTAGAAGTAGAAGACATTGGCTTCTAAGCTTGGCAATTTAATACATCCTTTTTGTCTACTAATTAATCGATTCATTCGAATATTTATATTGTTAACTGTAGATATATCTAGTGTAGATATTTTTCAATGCATAAAAGGGACAGGGATAACTTGAGGATTTTCTTAACAATAACTTTTAAATTTATATTAAAATACAAAACTTTGTAGACATTTCATAAATCCGCTAGTAACCATCCAAATAATTAAATATTCTTTTTATTTCTTTAGTAATTAAATTTAATGTTTTCGTAACCTATACTAATTTTCATATGCATTTTCAGGCATGTATGTTTTTCAACTAGCTGTGGCTAGCGGAAATCTGGCATTAATAGAGCACCTTTTGGAACATCTTTTAACTGGCGGTGTATCGAGGAGAGTTCTAGAGCATACGTTTCCAATAACAGCAATTCCCATCATTTTCAACAACCAAAAAGTTTTGGAATTCCTTGTTGAGAAATATTTTGATATTAACGCTACTACTCTGCACACAGGTAACTAAAGTACTATTGTAATTAATATCAGATTTTAATAAATTAACAAGAGATTGCTATTTTTAATCTACAGTGCTTTTATTTTTATTATTACAGATAAAAGAAAAAGTAAAGATTGCCAACTTATTTTCTTTTTAATTATGAAGTATGGCTACTTAACACTAATAAGTTTACAAAAATAGCATAAATCAAACTAAGAATATTAATTGAGAAACAAAAATAAGTTATCCTTTTAAGCAATTGATATTTTTATATTTTATTAGTGTATTCTTGTAAAAATGTGTTTATTAAAATCTCATATTTTTCTAAATTGCACGTTAATTGCTAGATACAAATACCTTTACACATGCTTATATATTTTATTTACCGTTTATTAGGTGCGAATTAAAAAAATCGATGTACCAAAATAGTGAACTGATTTATTTACACACTTACATTACTAAATACGATCACTTACTACTACTAGAAATATTAATTTACACAGTATTTATTTACTACTATTTATGTCCGATTTAAATATCGCGCCAATATTCCGAACCTCACAGCACTTAACCGTCACCTAATTTCCCAGCGACGACGCGGCTCCTTATATACTCGGCAGAAGGATGTATGGAAGAATTGCTAACCTTCCATGCGTCTCCAGAGATGTCATGCTTGTGTCATTCCGGAATGACGGAGAACCGGTGGTATTTGCGACGTTGCCAATATCGTTACACTGCCCTATTCCTAAGCTCATTTCATCCGAAAAGGATTCCAAAAATAGTAGATTTCATTAAGGGCAGTAGGTTCCCTCTTATAACTGGACCTCTTGTAGAAATAAAAATCGACGATTTTTTCCTGAGAACGCCGTTAGGTAGTATAACAGCACAGCAGAACTTGCAAGCCTGTAGAACAGGTCTCTATAAGAATAACTTTTATTGCCAACATAATGATATTACAATCACGAAGCAATGTCGAATACAATGCACCATTTTGGTGCTTATGAGAACAAGAAAAAATAGTCACAAAATATTTGTACCTACACATAATATAAAAAGTTAAAATTTGCAAGTAAAATTACTAAGTAAAATAATCAAATATGACAACATATTTAAACTAATCAATTGATCTAAAGATATATAGACATAAAATATTATACATAAACTATTGAACATTGATGGAGTGTGTTTCAAAAATTTACCACATGTTAAAATCATAAAAACAGTTTTCATAAAGTTAATTTATTGTTTTTTCCTTGAACACTTTGATATAACCTATTTCTCTAATACGTCCTAGCAGAGATCGATATGCTTTGAAGCAGAGGACCCTTTTCAAAAAAAGTTGAGTTATGAAGAGGTATGCAAAGGTCACCCCAACCTCGAGTAATAACTGACATTTGTTCACTATAATATTCATTTCTTTGAAAAAGGTCAAGTTGATTCTTAACAAATAAGAGCAATGCTAAAAAATATAACGATGGTAGAGGTAAAACCCCCAATCTCAAAAAGTATGGTCTGCAGCTAGTTCTGGGTGAAAGACCAAAAGTGGATGATGGCACCGGATGATGCGCTTCTGTGCTCTAACAACAGAGACAGTCTCACTCGAGGATCCCCAAAATTTAATATCATAATTTAAAATAGACTGAATACACGATATATAATATAACTTGATTGTTTCACTTGATAGGTTATCCCTAAGTCTACGCATTAGCGCACAGTTTAAAAATAAATATCTTACAATGCTCATTCCAATTCAATAAAGGGTCAAAATGCACTCCAAGAAACTTAACGGTTACCGCTGTTGGAATGGTTTTTTTATCCCCTTTGGCATACAGAGATTCAGTTGATTTGACTTTGCCAAATTGTATAATACTAGTTTTTTCTGTATTAAGTTTTAAGAAGTTACTTCCTCATCCTCATCTCACTCACAGCACCCGAACAGGCAACAGACAAGTCAGCCATGGAGCCAGTAGACAATATAAGAGATGTGTCATCATCACATTTGCACGCATGACCCCTCGACAGATCCCCAGATAGCCCATTTACATATAGAACAAAGAGAAGTGGCCCCAAAATTGACTCCTGAGGAACTCCTTGTTTCACCTCCGCTAGTTATGAGTAATAACATTTGCCTTCCAGAGTAATACTAACTACTTGCTTTCTTTCAGCTAGATAGTTTTCTATCAATAATAGGCATGCTCCCCTCAAGCCAACCGAGCTAAGCTTACTGAGCAACAGGTCATGATTTATCATGTCGAAGGCTTTTGACAGATCAAAATATATGTCAGCAACTGTATGGTTGTTATTGACTTCTTTAATAATATGGTGTATTGCTCCATATATTGCCAGCTAAGTCGATCAAAGAGGCACAAAGTCCTACTGATGTGCAGACAAGACCTGATGTATCTTCAGAAAGTTACAAATTCTGTTACAGAGAGCGCTCTCAAAGATTTTTGAGAAGGAAGGTAACAGGGATATAGCTCAGCTATACTATAACTTGCTTAGCTAGCAAGTTATTGGATCATCCGCAAAGATAGTAAATTTGCCCTAATTGGAATCTGAGAGATATCATTGACATATAGCAGAAACAACATTGGTCCAAGAACAGAACCCTGGGGTACACCCGCATCCATATCCACACGGGATGATATCATTGTCAAAGAATACCCTTTGTGTTCTTCCAGATAGGTAAGAACGAAACCAGTCGAGAGCAACTCCTCTGAATCCATAGGTTTCTAGCTTCTGCAGCAGTATTCTGTGACTTACAAAATCAAACGTCTTAGATAAGTCATAGAACACCGCCGCCGCACTCTCCCCAGCGTTCAACTCCATGTACAGACTTTCTAAAAAATTGAAAATATCATCTCAGATGTACCCAGTTTCATCCGGAATCCAAATTGCTGAGGTTAAGAACATAATGCTGTTTCAGAAATTCCATCTTTCTAGCTTTTACCAATCTTTCTACAAGCTTACCAAGCGTGGGAAGCAGGGCTATTGGTCTGAAATTTGATGGGTCATCATAGTTTCCACCCTTAAATAATGGTATAATCAACGCATCTTTAAGTAAATGTGGAAAGGACCCACTTGAAAGTGAAACATTTACCACCTCAGCCAAAGAATCAAGGGTTAGTTGCGGTAGCGCTATTAGGACCTTTAGTGATAGCCCATCCCATCTAGAAGAGTTCTTATTTTTCATTGAGGATAGAGCTTCCATTATTTCACTAGAATCTGTTGGTCTAAAGAAAAATGTGTCAGGCACCTTAATTTTGTGTAAGTATGAGCACGGATCTCTAACAGACTGAGGCAATAATATTGATAGTACCGACTTAATCTGTAGTACGTTGGTTTCTCTCTTGTCAACCATCTAAAACCAATTCTCTTTATTGTACAATATCTTTGCCAAAAATTAAACTACTTAGCATCAAAATACGGATCAATTACTTATCACATTCCCTAAATAAATACATCATCACACCACCCTTGAATAAACTTCAACCTTGAATATATTATTTTTCAAGCATGACGCTTATCTGTCGTCAGCTACTTAAATCATGTTATCAAAAATCGCAGTATTTGCCTACTATGAAGAGAATATTTCCCAAGTTTGCAGTCCAAACAAATTGGCTAACAGTAATTAGTCAAAACCATAATTATGATTATGACCTACTCGTCATTGGAGGAGGCTCTGGTGGTTTAGCTGCAGCAAAGGAGGCCGCAGGGCTCGGTGCAAAAGTGGCTGTGGTTGACTATGTAACACCGACTCCATTTGGTACCACTTGGGGACTTGGTGGTACTTGTGTTAATGTGGGATGCATCCCCAAGAAGCTGATGCATCAAGCTGCTCTTTTAGGTGAAGCTATTTCCGATGCCAAGAGCTTTGGATGGAATGTCGGAACCGGTTTTAAACATGACTGGGAATCTTTACGGAATGCTATTCAAGCCCACATTAAATCAGTTAACTGGGTAACTAGAGTAGAATTACGAGACAAAAATGTGAAGTATATTAATGGTTTAGGGCGCTTTGTTGATCAAAATACATTACAAGTTACGTCAAAGCAAGAACGGTATAATTTAACTTCACAATATTTTTTAATCGCAGTGGGAGGAAGGCCAAAATATCCTGACATAAAAGATGCAGTGGCATATGGTATAACTAGTGATGACTTGTTTAGTTTGGAAAAACCGCCGGGTAAAACTGTTATTATAGGAGCTGGGTATATTGGACTTGAATGTGCCGGTGTGTTGAATGTCTTAGGATATGATACTACAGTTATGGTTCGCTCCGTTCCTTTAAGAGGATTCGACCAGCAAATGGCTAAAGTTGTAACATCTGAAATGGCTTCCAAAGGTGTTAAGTTTTTACAAAAGAGTGTACCGAAAAGTATAAAAAAGCTTAACTCTGGCGAACTAAAGCTGGAATGGTTTAACAACTGCAATAAGCAAGTCTTCTCAGATACCTTTGATACTGTTATGTTTGCACTGGGCAGAAAAGCCCTTACCAAAGAACTAAATCTTGACAAGGTAGGGGTTTTAGTTTCAGAAGAAAATAAAATTCTGGCTCATAACGAACAGACCAACATACCCAACATATTTGCGGTCGGAGATGTCTTGCATCAAAAACCAGAACTTAGTCCAGTTGCCATATCAGCAGGAAGACTACTATCACGAAGAATATTCGGGAATATGAAAGAGACAATGGATTATCAAAATGTTGCTACCACAATATTTACCCCTCTTGAATATGGGTTTGTCGGACTGAGTGAAGAGAGTGCTTCTGAAAAGTATGGCGAGGATAACATAGAGGTTTACCATAGCTTTTTTAAGCCAGCAGAGTATTTAATAGCAAAAAAAAGTGCTGAAAATTGTTATTTGAAAGTTATTGCACTAAGAAATGATGATCAAAAGGTTTTGGGTATGCACTTTATCGGACCACAGGCTGGTGAAATAATACAAGGGTTTTCCACTGCGATTAAGTGCAATTTGACTGTAATCGCATTGGTTAACACTATTGGGATTCATCCAACGTTAGCTCAAGAATTTACTAAAATTAAAATAACCAAGAGGTCTGGAAAAAATCCTGTTCCTGCTTCGTGTTGTAGCTAATATGATAAAATATATATACTTTTTAAATTCTTATGTCTTTTATGTCTTCTTTTTAAGTATAACAGTAAGAAAGACTTTGGCAATAGGAGTAAAAACCTTTCCGAGCCGTTCATTATTTCTGTGATTAGTTGTTATAGTGGCCAGTAGTATCAGTAGGCGAAAAAATCTTGAGTGAAAACAATGTAATTCTTAGCTAAAAATAATTTACCACCTGCGAACGCAACTTTACGATAGTCAAATTCGTGTCCTTATATTAACTCGTAAAACCGTCTGTGACGGGATGTTTTTCCACAATTCTGCCGAAAAAACAAACATATCGACTATTATGTTTTAATTTTACGAAGCACTAATGAATTTAATTTTATGTCACTTGCAGCCTGCACAATACCTATTTTAGAAAGGCTTGAGCGCTTGACGCGTGAAGTTGTCATATTTAGCCCGGGGCTTTTACCAGTATATAGAAATGCTATGAATTGTTTTCTTTTAAGGCGAATTTTGATATTAACAATTTTTGCTAGGTATATAAAATGCTAATATAAGTTTGCTGTATCTTGTAAAGAAATGAACTACTAGTAAATTCCTTCAGATCCTCGATAACAAAAAGAATTAAAGATTTTAAAGTCTAGTTTAACATTTTGTCTTTCTGAGTATGGATATAGAACTTTTAAGCTAAGTAACCGTTTTAGTAATTTATCTTTTTTCAATTTATGCAGTTTTTTTATAACAGAAAAGACAGATTTTTTTCGTGTGTCGAAATCATGATTGTAAAGATGTTAGGTCAGGTTGTAATTTTAACCAGATATTAAAAATACATTTTAATAAATGAACTGTGTCATAAAGATAAAATAGGAGTCTTGCTCTAGTGAAAGGATGTCGATAAACTTTGTTCAGTTTATTAAATAGTGAAGAATTAAATGTTAGACATTAAGATCCGTTAATCTTGCATAACGTATCATTTTATCAATAAGGTATTGAAGGCACATTATTGATGCATAATGGGTTAACTTGTATTTGTTAAAGCCAGGGTTGGTAGCGCTACTATCTCATCACTGAGATATGCATATAATTGATATAGTGATTTCATTTCAAACCGAACCACCACAGTTTTTTAATAACTTTAAAAAAACACATCAATTTGATACAGGGGGACGTTAAATTTTATATTTGACAAAATTCTGTCAATCATCTCCTCACCTCCAGCTAACCTCACTTACCTGACCAAGACCTGCAATGCTTTGAAATTTCTTTCACATCATTGTAGCAAACAAGGCCTTTTAACTTTGTATTATGCAAATTTTCATTCTTTTATACGATATGGCATTGGCATGGATGATTGGGGAATGAGTTCAAGAGCTTCTAGAATATTTTTAATGCAAAAATAGGCCATAAGGATAATTAGCAATCTCAGGCCAAGAAATTCATGTAGAGATCATTTTAAAGATAATACAATTCTTACACTAATTGGTGTCTACATATATGAAATGGCGGTTTATGTTTATAAAAATAAATCATTGTTTTGGACCAATAGAGCTGCACATGGTTATAATACACGTCGGCGAGAACTTCTCTTGCCTAATGTCCATCAAACTGCCTTTTATCAAAAAAACATTATCTTCAATGGCTGTAGGATTTTTAACTTCTTAAACCCTGACATTACCAACTCTCCGAATATACAGGGTGTTTCAGAACTATGGGATCAAACTTCTAGGAGTTATTCACTGCAACAGTAGAAAATATTTGAGTATAGTGACCCATGTCCGAAAAAGTGTCGCTACGGCACAACGGCCCTAAGACGTGTCAAAATTTAGAAAGATGATGAATTGCCTAAATAGCATTTAATGCATTTAATTTCTTTAATTTTTGTACATGATATCGTCCCAGCAATTGTTCAAAATGTCAATGTCAATGTTTAATAAAAAAAAATTATAGCCCTTAAAAATTTATAAATCTTTTATATTGCTTTCGGCTTCCATGTATTAACTTTAATGGCTGTGTGTTCTGATCTTGTTACAGTAATGTGTTCTGCTATACCTGCACGGAGATTCAAGGGTGTGTATCCGTTATCCGATAGCACCACTGCTCTATGAAGAGAAGAGGTTTCCCTCATAGTGAGGAAGTATTTCTTAAGACCTGCTACTTGTTTTTTGAAGAGAAAAGAAATATCAGTTAGTCCTCTACCACCCTTGGATCTGGGAAGAGTAAGTCTTTCGATAGCTGACTGAGGGTGGTGTGCTCGAAACGTCGTAAGGGTTGTTTTGGTCTTCCTCTCAATCTCCTCTATATCAGTCTTTGTCCACCTAATGACTCCAAAAGAATACGTTATGACAGGGATAGCGTAGGTATTAACCGTTTTAATCATGTTCTTACCATTCAGTTGAGTTTTTAAAATTTGCTTAAGACGATTGATATATTCCTTTTGGAGGTTCTGCTTCATTTTCTTGTGCTCTATATGGGCTGACTGATGTACGCCTAACTATTTATAAGTTTTCCCTTCTTTCATAGCCCGAATTAGACTACCATCTTGAAATTCAAAGTTGTTGGTGTTGTGTTTACCTTTGATAACTGTTTGAGTTTTGCATTTATCGATACCAAAGCTCATTTTAATGTCGTGGGAAAATATTTCAATTATTATTATTATTATTATTATTATTATTATTATTATTATTATTATTATCAGATTTCATGCCAAATCGCACCTCCTGGGAAAGGGGGAATCGTTCACTTATTCCAGATATCTCAGATATCAGAAGAATGAAGCTCTGGTGGAGTCCTTTCCATGTTATCGGACTTAATAAACTTTTCAATACATTATTTCATATACAGGGTAGTCCATTTAACTTAAGACATCGCAATATCTCGAAAACTAAACATGTATCCAGAAAATGTTTCATGTGAAGTTTGAATGGTTTCCAGGGGGCCAAAAAATTACGTCATTGGTTTGACCTTGAGTGGTCTTGAGACGTCTTCAAGGTCAAATCAAGGTCAACTTCACTTTTTTGCATAGAAACCTCTATTTTTTTTAATAGTATCTGATTTAGCATTAAAAAATAAGTAACTTTCATCTGACACTTTTTTACATGCGACCTCTCCTTTTCAAGATATTAATTCTTGATTCTTTTACGAATTTTTTCCTTGACAATGTCATTTGCCCTTGTAGGTAGTATCTGATGATCTATCAAAAGGAGTGAAAGTGTCTTGAATCGAAAAATCGAAATCGAAATCGAAAACTTGAAAATAAAACGTTCAAATAAAAGAAATTGAAACAAAAAAGTCAGAAAATTATTTCAATAAATGTTCAAAGTGTTGACCTTCCACTTCTATATATTTTTCGACTCGCTTTCTAAACGATCGATGAACAGAGTGCAGCATCTTTGGAGTTATCTGCCCGCAAACCTCCGTGATTCGCAGCTTCATATTTTCGGGAGTCGTTGGTGGATCGCGATACAGGATCTCCTTCAAATAACCCCATAGAAAAAAATCTAAGGGCGTCAAATCAGGTGACCGTAGCGGCCAGTGGACTGCTCCACCGCGACCTATCCAACGTCCATTTAGTCACGATCCAACACTTGGAACGCAACGCGTGAATAATGTGCAGGACAACCATCATGCTGGTACCACATATTTAGTCTCACTTCAAAACATACATCTTCCAAAAATACTGGTTCAATCTCCAGCAAAAAATTACGGTATTTTTGGCCTGTAAGGACACAATAAGGTCCTATGACTTTATCATTGATGATGCCACACCAGATATTCACAGACCATGACCGCTGATGTTCTATCGCTCGAAACCACCTGGGATTTTCAACTGCTTAATAATGCATGTTATGACGATTAACTATAGTTACTACCATAGTTACTACCATAGTTTGTAAATGAAGCTTCATCGGTAAATAAGACGCGCAGAAAGAAATTGTTATTTTCATACTGAGGCCGTATTTTCAAAACCATGTGAAAATCTTCGAATGCGAACAAAGTCGAGCGGCAAAATTCGCACACGAATTAAAAAGTGCATTTTTGAACAGCATTCGAAATTTCATTCGCATACAAATATGAAATGTAGTGGCAACGTAGCAAAGTCGAGTGCTATTGGAGACCATGTCAAGCGGGATGAAGACGATAAAGATTTTTTAACCTAACCTAAAATTTAAGTTTAAAAACATCAGTGAATTTTGAGGTTTTTTCATGGATTTTCTTGGGTTTTCCGAATTGACTTTTTTTAAGATGGATTCAAAAAATAAAAAAATATTGCGGTTTTGGGTCGAGTGAGCAAAAGAAAGAACTAATTTCATTTACGGAAGAGCATCCAGAATTAAAGTCGGGCATATTCACCAATGATTTTTCAGCTAAAACTGCACAATCCTTGTGGATAAAAGTAGCGGACAGATTACACGGTCTCTGGAGCACTTAAAAGTGCACATCAATTCCAGCGTAATAGGCTTGCTTAATCTATACAGGGTGTTACTTAAAGGTATGTCATAATTTAAAAGGGACATTCCTGAACCGATTTTAAGTCGAAAAGTTCATGGGTCCTAAAATATTTAGTTTTTAAGATACAGGGTGTTAAAGTTTTATTTTTTTTTCGTTTTTTATTAATTTTTCAAATAGGGTTTAAAATATTGAACTGAATTTTAGCACAGGATATTATGGCATAAAAACTCATTTTTTAGATATTTACATACTTTTTTTTAGCAACCAGTGGCGTAGCTATGATGAATTTTTAATACAATTTTACAAAAAAAAAATACTACGCCATTGACTTACGAAAAAAATTATGATTTTATCTTAATTATCAATCAATTATAAACAAAAAATTCCTCTATGATTTTTGCTGTAAATCTTACCGTTTGGGTGTAATCGTGAATTAAAAAAAACGTCTTTTATGCATAAAATGCATCTTTAAAAATTATTGAAATAAATCAAGTTAGCTTTGCTCGTTGCCAGAAATTGTTTTTTGTTGTTTTAAACATTATGACACTTGCGTTAATGATTATTCTTGATACTTTGTTTTTAGTACCCTTTGGATCTTAAAACGTGAATTGTACTAATTAAAAAATGGTAATTATTCTAATTTGGAAATGACGCAAATGCATTTCCTTTATGGACTTGCCAATGGTAATGCTATGGAGGCGCGGCGTTTGTATCAAGAAAGGTATCCTAATCGCGCTGTCCCAAGATAGAAGAATATTTATAAACATTTATCGTCGTCTGGCTAAATCTGAGAGGTTTAAGGCTAATTCTGCCGAGGGAAGGCCCCGTACAGTTAGGACACCGGCAGTTGAAGAGGCTGTCCTACATGCAGTCGAAGAGGATCCGACCACAAGTACACGAAAAATTGGTATGGTATTGAACATCTGCTACAAGACGGTATGGGAAATTTTAAGGGATTCTTTGTTATATCCTTTTCACATACAAAGGATTCAGGGATTGCTTCTTAGAGATTATGAACCGCGTACGCAATTTTGTAGATGGTATCTCCAAAAAGTAACACAAAATCCTCAATTTGGTGCGAACATCTTGTTTACGGACGAAGCTAATTTCTCCAGAAATGCAATAATCAATTTCCATAACAATCATTACTGGGCTCAAGAAAACCCTCATGCGATTACAGAGACACATTTTCAGGAACAATTTTCAATAAACTTTTGGATCGGTATCGTATCCGATCATTTAACTGGACCATCTTTTTTACCAGGACGCCTTAACGGACAGAATTATTGTAATTTTCTCCAAAATGATTTGCCTTTGCTTCTCGAAGATGTTCCTCTTCAGTTACGGCAACAACTTTGGCTTATGCATGATGGAGCTCCAGCCCACTTAAGCATATTGGCTCGTGAGCATTTAAATAGAGTCTACTGAAATAAATGGATAGGCCGTAGAGGACCACAGTTTTGGCCACCTAGATCACCTGACTTAAATAGCCTAGATTTTTTTTTGTGGGGACACCTAAAAACATTTGTTTATCAGACACCAATTGTGACATTAGAAGAACTAAGAAATAGAATTATTGACGGATATGAAACTATACGAAACACGCCTGGAATTTTCGAAAGAGTTCGTGATTCTATAAGAAGAAGAGCAGAAGCCTGCATAGAGGTAAGAGGTGGTCATTTCCAACATTTGTTGTAAATTATGTATGTATGTATTGTATTTAATTGTTGTTGCTTTTTGTTCACCAGTTTGTAAAAAATAGCTTGAAAATAAATATTTGAAAAATGTACCTAATAAAAAGTGAAAATAAAATCATACTAAACACTAAGCTAACTTGATTTATTTCCATAATTTTTAAAGATGCATTTAATGCATAAAAGACGTTTTTTTAATTAACGATTATACCCAAACGGTAAGATTTACAGCAAAAGTCATGGAGGAATTTTTTGTTTATAATTGATTGATAATTAAGATAAAATCTTTTTGTAAAATTGTATTAAAAATTCATCAGAGCTACCTACGCCACTGGTTGCTAAAAAAAAGTAGGTGAACATCTAAAAAATGTGTTTTTATGCCATAATATTTTGTGCCAAAATTCAGTTCAATATTTTAAACCGTATTTGAAAAATTTATTAAAAATGAAAAAAAAATTAAACTTTAACACCCTGTATCTTAAAAACTAATCATTTTAGGACCCATGTTTATATGAACCATTTGACTTAAAATCGGTCCAGGAATGTCCCTTTTAAATTATGACATACCTTTAAGTAACACCCTGTATAATTTATTAAATTAAGCATCTGAATACATTTCAAATGGGTCAAGAAATGATGAGTACATCCTATTCCTTCTATCTGCCAGAGTTTCAGTTTCTTCCAGTGCATCGACGACATTTCTTTGCACAAGATTGATTAATCTTGCCATTTGATTATAGTTCTTTTTATTCAATAAACAACAAAAAACCACTACGAAAATACTTAACGAACATAAATAAAAAAAAAACAAAGCTAGTTTAAAATCAAAACAAGGCAAGTGGCAGAATCAAATTTAAAATTGCACACGAACTTTGAAATTCGAATGGTATATACCCATGCGAGACACCGCATGCGAAAAAGTTTGCATACGAAGCGGTCAAAAATACGAATATCGATTTTTCGTGCGAAATCCACTAATTACGTATGCGAATCAAAGTCGAATGGTTTCAAAAATACAGGCCCTGATTTTGGGCCCATTCACAAAACAGCACTCGATTTTGGAAGTCATTCCCGTAAAGCTCTTGATGTAACGACAAGTGATACGGATAAAACTTGTGGCGTTTTAAAATTTGTGGAGATTCTAGAAGCAGAAGAAATTGATCGTGAGTCCAGGATATTGGGCAACTGCAGCTAAGACGGCAATTTCATTATTTTGACTGGTAATGCTTCTCTTTCGTGATCGATTTATCGTTCTCACACTTCCATCTTCTATAAAGTGACGAAAACAAAGAAAAACACAAAGTCACGGTATCACAACATGTAATAAAAATAATAATATTGTGAAACCGTGACTTTGTGTTTTTCTTTGTTTTCGTGAATTTTATATGTTGGTCTCTTAGAGAATAATGGATGAGATTTTTGGATTCTATAAAGTGGTTCACTATACGATAAAATGATGCTCGCGATGACAGTCGCTGTTGAGAATGTCGCATGGTATACAGTTCAATGGCTCTATTAATATTCCGTTCAGATTCACCATAGATAAGGACCATTTCTACATTTTCATTTATTGTTAGGCATTCCATAGTCACTCAACAAAATAGTCAAATACTTGATAACTGAACCAATACTGTGAACCAAAATAATCTCTCATTTACTTTATTCATCAGTATTTGTTTACAATCGCCTGAAATACCTAAATGATATTCAAACGTTAGAGGCGAAGCGTCAAAACAAAACCACGTCATCCGCACGTGATATTTAAAGGGACGCCTCAGACAGTTGACGTAGCCAGGGTCGAAATCAGCCCATAAATATGAATTTTTAATTTTTTTTTGAAATAATATTTAAAAATTGATTTTATATTCAATTGATTTTATATTATTTTAGTATTGAATTTAGATATTATATTCTATTGGTTTTTTATTAATTTTAGCGTTTTTATAGATTAAAAGTAAATATTGATGGATTAATGAGGATGATTCTACAAACATGATTTAACTGGCTTGATTTATACTCATATTTATAATTTTGTGTTTTAAGTGATATTGTCCTATAAAAATGATCTTGAAAGCCTTTAAAAATAAATGTTGGATTTCTTTATGTAATTTTTGAAGTAAAATAGGAATACTTAATAATAATGCAAAAAGACGTACAGGTGAAATAATATACATATTTTTTTGACTGAACATTAATAACAATTTTTTTTTTAAATTAATATGTTTATAACCATGTACACATTATGGATAGATGTTGGTTAATATAGTGGGTAAATAGGAGGATAATAAATTAATAAAACGTTTTAAAAATACATATTATTTTATTTAAAATAAACTCCTTTTTATTTTATTAACACAATTTTAATAAATTTAGGCACTTAAATAAAATAAAGAAATTAAAACATAAATTCAAATTTCTTGGAAAAGCTGATAAAGCAATCACTCTTGGCTTTCTGGATGAAAAATGTTAGACACTAAAAAAAAATTGAAAATTGCTACTTATTAATATACTCTGGTGGTTGTCAGAGCCAAAAAATGTGTGGGCGGAAACACTGAAAAGTTAAAAATCATTATTATGAACTGATTCAACTCTTTTAATTCTTTTTCTTACCATAATAAAAAGCATCAATCTCTCCTTGGAAAAGGGGAGAAACCAAACACTCTGGTGGTTGTCGGAGCCAAAAAATGTGTGGGCAGAAACACATTAGTCAGTGTCACTTCCACTGGATGAGGTATCACTGCCATTCAATGGAATAACAAGTCTTTCAACTTGCACATCCATAATGTTATTAAGGTCCCACATTTTGTTTTCAACCTTATTTGTGTGTTCGATACACTTTTGCCAATTTTCTGGAGTTATCCTTGAAACTGCCACTTCAAATATCTTCCTCATATCGGCAAACTTAAAAGTTGTATTGTGGGATGCCACATAGCCCTTAATATTTGTCCAAATGAGCTCAATTGGATTGAGCTCACAGTGATAAGGCGGAAGCCTCAAGACAGTTCTGCCGCTCGTTTTGGCCATTTCATCAATTATATGGAGGTTAAACTGACTTTTATTTTCATTGACAATTTTTAATAATTGTGCCTTAATCATGGCCTCCTCATAGCTCAAATTTTTTGAGCGAAGCCACTCTTGGATTTCTCCCTTTTTTGGTGGCTGTTGTAGGCACCTTCTCCAACTTCCTGGAGTGGTAGGGAGCGTTGTCTAATACGACCACGGCATTTTCCTCTAGCCTAGGAAGTACTCCCTCAAACCACTTTTCAAAAGACGGACCGTCCATTTCTTCATGGTAATCCCCAGTTTTTTTTGATTGAAATACCCAAAGACCACCAGGAACAAATCCATCTTCACTGCCGATGTGACAAATAATCAGCCTCTGTCCTTTTCCTAAAAACATATTACTTTTTTTGCTCATATAATTTATTTATGGAATTTTCATAATAAAAAAAAACTTTTTTTAAGGTAAATAGGTACCATGAACTTGTCTCTGTACTTTATAGTTTTTTTTAAGGTATTTCGAGTCATATCTTTTAAATGTTATAGGAATTGTTGATTAGGTCATTTAAAAACCAAAATAGCAAAAAATAATAAATTCTTCTGAATGAATCATAAATCGGAAAAATAATTGTTCATTTAAAAAGTTTTTTTTTTAAATAAATGCACCCTCTAAGGTCAAATGAAACATTACTTTGTATTCCGTGGACCACATACAAGTAATGTAAGTATATATTGTTAAATAATTTCTTATCATTATACTTAAATGTAAAAAAAAAAAATACAAAAGGTTTTTTACCTGAAGGATTTTTTAAGCCTGTAGACAGACCTTCAAGAAAGGCTTGGCGAGGAGAGGTTACTGCAGTATCTGTCCACACTTTGGATTTGGTGTGTCCCGCATTCAACCACGTTTCATCCAAAAAATAAATTTTGCGATTTTACCTTCTATACGCTTTTATTTTTGTCAAATACTCCCTTCTCCAACATTTAATATCGTCCCGGTCCATTAGAAAACTGTTTCTTTCCCTTTTTGCATATTTAAAATTTAATTTTTTTTAAATTTTAAAAAACGTTGTCTTTTTAAAATCAGGTAAATCATTGTCCTCATTTACCACCCTTAAAACTTTTTCCACAGTCGGTAGTTCATTTCGGAAGAAAAATTCATGGACTTTTCTTCTGATTATATTTTTCTCCATATCCGACAACTTTTCAAATATGGTGGTGGTTTTACCTGGTTTTTTTGGCTCTGAAACTACGCCGGCTTTTTTGTATTCTGCCACTATACGCTGCACACTTCTGCTTCGAACCCCCGTTCTCTCAGCCACTTTGTTATAAATGTCACACAAAACCACTGCTTGATTATCTATTGTTTCCCTTTTAAAAACATTTAAAATAAGTTGTTTGGTGTCCGCACTGAAATGGCCCTTTTTCAGTCTCTTCTCTGGCGGTCCCAATCAACACCCACTCAAAGACAAGGCCTTAGTGTTTGGCGCGTGACGTCATCGATGTGGGCCACCGATTTTTAAAAACCAAGGGATTTCATATGCTAATATCTCAATATTTGGCTTATTTTAAAAAATGCTAGGAATAGAATAGAGTTCAGGAAACATTGTATGTTTTAGTTCTGGTTGAATGTCAGGTTAAATATTATGGTGTAATATTAAATGCAGACTCCCAACTCCTCTACATCTGCGCCAAAATTCAACATATGTATTTAGGTATTTATAATTTTTTTATACCATTAAGTAGTAAAAAATTATAAAAATTAATAAAAAATTATACCATTAAGTAGTAAAGTATTATATACACATAAATACATATATTGACATTAAAAGCTTAAAAAGCTTAGGTATACTCCACTTCATGTAATTTTTTAATTGCAGAAAAAGAAGCAAGGAAAATAAAATTTTTGGTCTGGTTTAGAGTTAAGCCAATTATTAAATACACATTTAAGTAAGTGAACTGTGTCAAATAGGTAAAATTATGGTCTCTGATTATCTATGGGATGAGGATAAACAATGCTAAGTTGGTCTGCAGTTGAAAAATGACTAATGGCGTTATTATCACACTATTAAAAAACTATGTACCCAATCTCCTCTAAATTTTCAATAATTGTCTTAATAAAATTATAAAGTATGTCTGATGTAATTTTGGAGATGGGAGCTATGTGAACTACTTCCTTAAAGCTGGAACACACACTTGTAATCATAAAAGTAAATGCCGAGGAAGCTAGAGACTTATTATTGACTGATGTTCCAGTGATATTACCGCCTTTATAGTCCATGTAATGGTCAATATGAATTTCATCAAAAAGTAGTGTCACAAATCTCCCATGATCCTTTAGTAAACTAAACACATTTCGGGCATAAGTTAAAAACATTTTTTTTTCATCTATGTGGGGATCGGTCATGTGTTTGTTACAAATACCCATTATAGTTTGAGGATGTGGTAAAATTAGGGATCCATAAACTCTTAAATACTTGTATGCTTATGTTTGTTGTCTTCAATGTTTTTAAAACTTTTTAGTATGTTTGACACAAAATCGAACACACGTTTCATTTTATTTATGTCATTTGATGGTTTGGCATGATCGAGAATAGTATTGCCAAGGGTATTGGTAGCAGTCTCGGTAGGAGTATTTGAAGGTGGTAGATTTAAGTCTCAGTCGGGGTTGTCATTATTGGTAACATTTTCCTCCAAAGGCAGGGTAATAATAGTAAGGTCTATTGCTTCAAGTTTTGCATATAAATCAACTAAACTATGGGAAGTATATGGAGTTTTAAATTTTGATGTTAAAACACAAACTGGCTCGCTATATAAAAAAGTTTCAAAAGTTTCAGTCATGGTTTTAGTAATTCTATTGTAAAAATTTTACCTGTGTTGGAATCTTGAACTTAATATGTATAATAAAACGTATAATAAAGTACTCTTTATTATACTACCTTCAGGAAAATGAGCTTCACATACTTTGGTACTGTTTGTGGGCTCAAAGTCATCTCTGTGTATGGCTTTTACCCATTTTCCCCTTAGATTTAGGTATATCCTTAGGAAAACCGAAGACATGCACTTTAGGTCCGTTTTTATAGTTTCCGTTACAACCCGGAACACATCACATTTGAGGCATATTTACACTCTGGTATAAACTACAAGCCGAACTAGGAGAAAAACATTAAATTAAACACGAACTAAAGTATTAAAGTCTGATATTTAAACAAATAAAACTGGGACCGAAAACCGGTTTTTCCGAGGATTTTTCTAGTCCAAAATTACGATTTTGCGATTTAGAAGTACGCGAAGAGTTTACATAAATATAACATACACGTTTCGCGGAAATAAACAGTTCCGATTTTAGAAAAAAACACAAAAATGGGCTAATGTTTACTGCGGATCTCGTCAGAAATACCGGCAACCACAGAACATAAATATAAACAACCTAACCTCTCATTTCATCAGGTGGTACAACTAGTAGATGCGCCGTTATCAGATTTATATAGAAAGAACTCCTATTGGCAAGTAACAAGGTATTAGATAAATGATAAAATCTGAAAAAATAGAAGTTTAAATTATAAAAAGAGAAATAAGGATGCACTCTTTTTGGTAAGGGTTTCAACTAAATTGTAAAGTAAGAGCAGTTAAAGATATAGATTTAATTATTTTAAGATAGTAATAGATCATCCTAACGTTCACGGCAATCTGCAAAGTCTGGCAGCGTTGCAGGCAGCCTTCCGTGGACGAACACCGGCAGCGTCAACAGCTGAATTCACGCGAAAATCAACCCGAAGTGCATGGCCCAAACGTGTGACGTCACGAGCAAAATTTTTTGGAGCGCTTTGTCCTTTTGTAGAGGTGTTATTGTCCCAATGGCCCCAACTCTGCTTCAGACTCCGTACTGGACATTTTAAATGTTCAACAAAATTTTTTTAATCAAAAAATAATGAATATAAATTTATTAACAATACTTAAACACCACACGCAAGAACGATTCAAAAGACCGACCACAGCAATAAGATACACAAGGACGAAAATGTGAAATAATATGAACGACGAACGTCAATAAAATTCGTTATCGATATCGACGATATCTGCGCGCTGCTACCCGGAAAAATGCATCCGCCACGAATCCGCCGCAGCGTACAATAAGATAGAGAAGGACATCGATATAAGCGCGTGGTGCGTGTTGCAGCAAATATACGGGATGTTGCCGCAGGGCCAGTGCGGCCCTGATTTAAAGAGCCAATATCGAGGACCCAGCTGTTGGCCGTCTCGTGGGCAACTTGACCAATAGCAATAGAGCATTTGTGCCTGTCAGCGCATATCACGCGGTGATCATTGTTTTGACGCCTCGCCTCTAACGTTTGACTTTAGTTTAAGATAAACACGTGAGATCTGTTCACTATAGAAAATTTTCGCATCATAACAACTTGCATTGATCATTGATCAACAATGCCTTGTCATAACAATATTGAAAAATTGCTGAACCAAAGCTATTCCTGTTTCTAATGTCATTGTCAAGGAAAAAATTTGTACAAGATACAAGAATTAATATCTTGAAAAGGAGGTGTCGCATGTAAAAAGTTTTAGATGAAAGTTACTAATTTTTTAACGATAAATCATATACTATTAAAAAAATACAGGTTTCTATGCAGAAAAGTGAAGTTGACCTTCATTTAACCTTGAAGACGTCCACATTTTATGCCCCCCTGAAAACCATTCAAGTTTTACATGAAACATTTTCTGGATATATGTTTAGTTTTCGAGATATTGCGATGTCTCAAGTAAAATGAACCACCCTGTATATACATTCAATACATCTTTCTTAATACATTTTTTCTTGATCGTTGCGATGGTATATGGGCAGCTCAAGCTCCTGCAGTTTAAGTAGTGTTAAGTCGTCTGCTTCACATAGGGCACGATGAATGTGTGATGTTTCAGTTTTTCTTAAGAAAAAGGAACGCAAGTTACTAATTTGCTGAATTAGCTACTTCTCTATGTCGGTCATTCCGCTTCCTCCCATATGTCGAGGTAGCGTAGTTCATTCTACGGCACTCCGCGGATAATGGATGATGATATGAGTTGGAAATTTGTTATAAAGCTTATTGTTTCTGTTTCTTTTTACAGTGGATCTGATGATACCTAGTATGTCCGAAACACGTGTAATCATTTGACTTTTATTTTAATAAATTTGAGACCTGTGACTTATATGACATATTAAACTAAGGTTAGCTGGAGGTGAGGAGGTGATTGGCAGAACTTTGTCAAAGATAAAATTAAACGCCCTCTTGTGATATCTAAATTGACGTATTTTTTTTAAAGAAGTTATTAAGGGTGGTTTATTTTGATATCAAAGCACGGTATAACCAATCATCAATATTAAGCAGTTACGGCAAGAAAATTATTTGATGACCGGTGATCTGGTATGGAAGCGGATAGCTGTTTAACAAAACAGAATTGCAATTGATGCAGGATTCAGTTCTAAAAAACCATCCATTATTTCTTATAATAGATAATTGAAAAATAAATAAAAAAATATATTCTAGTTTAAATAATCTTGGATTGATATCCAATATTTGACCCACAAAAAGCGCGGTTTTTTCTAAGAATAAAAAAAACAAAATTACTAAAAACTAAAAGAAATAATGTCCTGGCAAGGGACATAATATCTTGACCGCGGCCCCCGTTGCACAATCCAATTTGAGGTATTTACAGTTGCAAATCGTACTCATACCAAAACTTTTTAGTACGAGAAACAAGATTTACAAGTGTTGTCACCCATACGTTAAACAGTCCTATCAAAACAAGATATTATGTCAGTCTTTAAACATAATTCAATGTATGCTTAGAAAAAATTAAGTAAAATAAAATTTTTTGGACTGAGACAAAACTTACAATAATATAATATCACAGTTTTGGGCTGTTTCTTAGTGATTAAAAAGTCAGAATGATATGAGACTTAAGTCAAATAATTATGTAAAAAGAAATATAATTATTCTAAAAACAACTTATCATTTTAGGTATCACCCCTTTCATGTTTGCACATGCCTTGGAACACGACACTTTTATTACCATATTACTGAAAAACCAAGTGGACACCAAAAAAAAGAATTATCTAGGACACACTGCTGTTGATATTGCGACCATCAGGCAAAATATGAAACTAATGTCTAGACACAAGAGTCAAAGTGAAGCACCTAAAATAGTAACTACAACGGAGGAATCTATCCAGAATGAGATCCAGAACCAACAGCTCCGAAATGCTTTACAGCTTAAACCTCTTGATACTAATAATATCGTTGCCAGTCCTTCGGTTTTTACTTCTCCAGCGCAAAATCAAATACCCTGTATCATTCTTACACCAATATCTTTTAGCAATCCTCAAGTGACTTACTTGACTGCTTCAGCACATGCCCGTCCTAGATTATCCTCTAATATATCTCCTTCTACAATACCTCCTACACCCAATGTTACTCCCATTTATAGTGCGGTTTCTACTGGAAATATTGCCGCTGGCCAGCAATTTTTCTTTCCGCCCAATTTTTCACCAAATCACTCGGTACTAAGTCTCAGTTCACATCAAGCCTATAATACAGTGACATCACAATCATATAGCGTAACGGACTTCATGAATTCTAGAATTAATTCGTCGGTTGGCATGTATTCGTATTCTCCCTTTGTTAATGTTATATCACCCAATGTATAAGATTTTATTTTAATTTATCTTGTCTATGTTTTTTGTAAAGTGGATCTAAATATGCTGGATATGCAATAATAAAGTTTATTCAATTTTCGCCAGATATTAAGAACAATTTAGTTATCTTAAGTATTTTTAATTTAATTTTTTTATGATTACTTACTTAGATCCTTAATCAAAATTAGCATATGTTTTATCCGAAGACTTTTTAAGTAGTTTTAAACAAATTAATATTTTCCAAAATAAAGATTTCATACATATCATTCATAGTTTAATATTTCCAATGTTTATGACCTTAGTATATTAGTTTTATACTTATCGTTGTTAGACTGAGCAGAATTTACTTGGGTTGTTAGATAATAAATATTAGTTATAATAAATTATATACCTATATAATTAGGCGGTTCTCATAAGTTTAAAATTTTTAGCGAGCTACGAGATTTTCAGCTTTTGACTTTAACAATATTCTCAAGGAGCCAAGATAATAATCTGACAAATTAAGAACTAAATACAATTTTCAGTAAAAAAAAGTTTATACATTGTAACTATCAAATGTTTTAATTCTGTTAAAAGAAATATAGAATTATAATTTTCCCATACTTACTTTTTTTTGGTGGCATGTGACATTTAACCATGCAGCCAGTTACAGTTTTTATATTTTATTTAATTTGCCTTTAGTAACGTATCGCATATTTCTAATTACTCTGATAATTTATTTAACAATATTCTTTATCCTTTATGCAAATTATGCTATTGTTTCAATCTACAACCTTGTATTAATTTTTTTTTATTTTATTAATTTATTATATTTTTCTTTAAATTATTTATTTCTTTTTTTTTACTGTTATTTTATTTTTAATATCTAGATATATTTAATTTATAGAACGGTTTTTAGCTACATTATTCTATACTAAAACATTTAAAACAGTGAGACACACTTCACGCCGCTGGGGTCTGTCAGGACGACTTAATATAATACAAGGGATATTGACCACATCATAAGGGAATGAGACTTGGAACTAGGATAACTATTCTAAATAAAAATCTAAACTTACATTTCTAATAAGGAATAATAAGGAAGATAATTAGATAATTAAATATTTTTGCATTTTCTAGTGACAATAAATGCATAATATTAAATTGATTAGCTACTTTACATTCCGCGCGTAAATTAACCATTAGCACCTCGATTTCTTGAGGATGTTTTTTACATTCAAAAAATATGTGATTTAGGTCACATGTAACATTACAATTTGTGCGCAGATCAGTAGCTAATACTTTAATTTTGTTGAGGTGTGCTGGGTAGCAAGCATGTGTAAATTTTATACGAATTATAGTTGTTTTAAAACGCCTTGGCACATTTAGTTCACTATGCCAGTGCGCAGAAGGTAAATTTTAGAACTAATTTGCAATAACTTGTTGGCGATTCCTTGCAAATATTTTCCCAAACATCATTCCACTTAACATTTCTATTTTTCCTAATTCTTGCCTTTATATCAGTAAGATAAGGAAGATCAGGTATGTAGTTGACGACGACAATACTATTTTAAAACAAAAAATCATTAAAATTGACTTTTATTAATTAGTTTGATTGACAGAAAACAAAATATATATATAATAATCATAATATATATGTATATTAATTTAACAGTAATCTTCTCGGATTTGCCGAAAATTTGTCTATGACAGTCTTTTCAATAAAGTCACTGTTTTCGTTTAAATAATTGCGATGTATGCTCATCAGATATAAACCTGTAAGTCTTTTTTCACCCATGGTGCTTCTAAGCCACGTTTTAACTCTTCGCAGCGTACTGAAGGACCGTTCTACGGTCACCGTGGTGCATGGGATAGTGCCTGAAATAATCAATGCCTTTCTGACAGCAGGGTAAAAAATGTTAAACAGATCAACTACTTTTATATCCCTTAATTGATCATCTAATAAAGACTTCTTCACCCTTAAATTATGCCAAAGGTTGAGTTTTCCTATGATATCCAGGTTATAAAATTCTTGGAACGATTCTGCGTTCTGAGAATGTCCTTGATTGACCTTGATATTTTTGATGTGTTCCCCCATCGAGATCATGTCGATCAATTTAGCTTGCAGTGCGCTAACTACTGGTTCTAAAACTGCTGAATATTTGGCTATTATTTGTAGAGCAATAATACTTGTACGCCACCCTCTTTCTCTACCATTGTAGAACAGCCGTCGAATCCAAACCCTACGTAATCTTGGTTGGGAGGTTAGAACTAATCAAGAAATTATCAATTGCTTCGGCTTTTTGTGCTTTTAGTTTAACAAACGCTACAAATTCCTTTTGCTTTCGTCGTAGAATCGTACGCCTATTGACAGCTGTTCTTTCCCAGCTACGTCTGCTGTTTTATCAGCTAAGACTGCGGAAGCCATGGTCTTCTGAATCTTACTTATTATATTCTCCTTAATAACTTTGGCACATGAATTTATGAATTCGTTTTATATTTTTGGCGATGTGTAAACTGCTTTGCAACGACACTTTTCTAGGTGACTCTTTAATTTGTCGTCATCTGAATAGATCCTCAATTTCAATAAATCTAATAAAATACCCTCATCTGTTTGTTTTCCCCTGAGACATATCATGCGTACCGCAAAATACTATACAAGAAATAATTGATGACAATATTTGTCTGTTTTCATCGATTGCTTTTTGGTGTCGACTTTGCAGTTGGATGTATACAGGAACATTTTCAAGAAAATTTTTTGCAGCATTTGTCGCTGTTAGGTGAAGGTTGGTCGTTGCATGCTTTCGGCGGTCTTCATGCATATTTTTGAACTTTATATATGACCTGACCATAAATGATCCCAAAATTCCTCTCACAGTGCTGTTGGGCGGAGGGAACAAGACACAATGCTTACAAAGAGCATTATTTAGTCGCTTGGAATATACTAGTCATGGTGCATATTGATCCAACCAAGCATGATTAAATTTTCTTTCTAAATGTCTTGCATCACTTTCAAAATCGTAATTTCTGGCTATATCAAATATCAGGGGGGGTTGCTGCCCCCCTGCCCCTACGCTCCTGAAATGACGTATAAATTTTTTTATTTATATTTATTATAACCCCATATTATGGGGTTAACTTTATCAGACCAATTCCTTTATACCATACCTCCTTTCAATGCCTTGAAAAACAGACATGGAGCCCGATAGTATAACATAGTTGTTGTTACTGTCTTCTAAGGCAAGTCTTCTTAGGTGCCTCTCTAATGGCAATTGCCTCAGAAGTAAATATGCTACAATTTTTTTCAAATTTAAATTAGTATTGAATGTCTAAGTCAGGGATGTATATTGCTGCTCCATTGCCTTCTTCACTCTTTGATGCATCTGTATATATATGCATGCTCTTATCATGTTGTGATAATTCTAATTTAAGTATGTTTTTATTTAATATGGAGCTATCAGTAAACGAAGGATATTTAACCACACATGTTTCAGCAGCGCTGAAATAATCAAATTTTATTAATTCAAAGGGTACAATTAGATCTAACATTGGTCATCTCCCGAAAAACCTCACAAAATAGAGGAGAGTTTTTATGTATCCAATACTCATTTGTTAAATATTGAATGTTTAATTTGTTTACCTCATATAGAAGATCTGTATTTAAGAATTTGTGTTTAATAAGGACTTAGCACTAAGCATACTTCTGCGAAAATAAAGAACCTACTCTTTATATTTCAACTAATTCCGTAGTAGTCACGGGCGTACCGAAATAATTTGTACTGAACTTAAATTTAATAAATATAATATTAATTATAACCTTATGATTTGTATGGTCGATTTTTAATTTTTGTAATAAGTCGATTTTGCTTATTTTTAAAATTGTGTTTATGCAACAATTTTTATTGTATTTACTATAATTGTTTGTTTTTTGGTATAATATAAATGCTAAAGCAAAATAGAAATTTGAAATTTTTGCAGGTATTTTATAATTATATTAAAGCATTTAAAACAACCTCCGCCGTTCTTTTACTAACAGTTGAAAGAAACATAAAGTTCAAAATAAGAATAAAATTTACCATATTTATGTATGTAAGTGGAAATCCATTTATATATTTTTAACAAAATAAATTTTTAATTAAAAACATAAATTTTTTTTACAATATTTTACAAATTTAGCCTTTTTTAATAAATGAAAATGGTTAACTTGACATGATATCACGCATTTTAATATAACAATCATTAGCACGTTCTAATTGTCAAAACTTGAGGCAACAGGACGGAACTCTGTAACAAAAATAGCAACAGCGATTCTCTTTAATCCTTCGCTTCGCCATTTGTACTCTATTACAATCGGATTAGGTCGCCACTGACCGCGTGCGGTCGGAATTTCTTTAAATAAGGACATCTAAAATGGTCTCCTTATCAAAGAGATACTTCAATAAGGAGATTTTTTCTTCTTTTCCTTTCCACTCTATTGTATGTCGAATTTCTACTTATCTCTGTCTACTTTTATGGAGTAGGTCACGTAAGTTAAGAAATTTATTATTTATATTTTTTTAGGTTAGTTTTTATAAATAGCTAGGTACGTACTATTTTATTTTTCTTCTTCGTGATAATTTTTAATTAGTGGAGTTTATTAAAGTGGAAAAATATTTGCCTACTTACATATTGAGGTATATAAGAACATTTTGGTTATCTGTGGTGCAGGACAATTAAGTTAAAATGGATCTTCCAATTCCAGAGAAACCCAACAGAGCCCCAAAAACCAGCCCTGTGTAGTGGCAAGTGCTGGTCGAGTATTTGATGAGTTACTGAGAAATGATTACCAAAGCATTTGCTGGGTAGATGGACGGCCGCACTATAAGAAATTGTGGAGTGAAGCAGCCACCCAACTAAATAGTATGGGTTATGGGTCTAAAACCCCAGATAAGTGGATAGAGGTAAAATGTATACTTACAGTTGAAGCTATATGATGTAAATATAAATATACAAAATACAGACTTATGTAGGTATATACATGTAATGTGTAAAATCTTAAGATTTTAATAAATGTCAATGGAATAATAATAATTGTGATTATTTGGTTTAAGGCATTTTCCAAATGGAAAAGCAAAGTTAAGGTAAAGGCTCAAACTATGAAATTGGCCATGAATAGGAGGTCCAGTACCTCAACTTATTCTTACTGAAGAAAAGTTAATGGGTTTAATTGGATGGTCACCTGTAGAAGGAGATACAGAGGAGCTAGGATTAGTCGTAAAGTATTAATTTGTGAAACATAATGTTTATTTTATCATGTTTAAATCTAAGAGTTTATAAATTGCTATTTTTATGAGTTGACAATGTTTTAATTAAGAAGACCTATTATTCCTTAGTTAATTAAATTACAGAACTAAAAAATTACAGACCCAAGGAAGCAGTACCAGCATGAAAAAAAATTAATACTAGAAAAGCCTTGGGAATAGCAATTGCAAGTACATCTACCACAGCACCATAATCCACACCAGTTAATGGAAATATAGAAGCTTAGATATCTGAATTACCTCCTTTGCTAGCAATTGGCAGTGAAGAAACTTACCCACAGAAAAATTCTATAAAACGAAAGTTTATAGGAAAGCTAAATAAACCAAATAAAATAATTAGCAAAATAGCCATGAAGAATGATAACAAAACACTCTTAATAATGCATGAGAAGACTCTAAAAGAACTAAAGGAAATTAATGAAAATCTTACAATAATGGCAAAAAATTCTGGAAATTCAAAAATTTTGCAAAAAATGCCAATCTTATTATATAGAGCATTTTGATTTTCCATCCACTTTAAGTTACACTGTATAAATATATATGTATTTAAGTTCCTTTTATAAACATGAATTCCTATTTTTGATATAAATTATTAAATGTTCATCTGGATGGTCCTTCTGATGATGAGGCTACCATTTACATGACCATATATTAAAAACAATTTTTTTTGAAATATGCTAAAATAATATTATAATAATTTAATAAAGTGGAAACACCATACCTTAGTAATCGGAAAAATATGAGTCTGCGGAACTGGAATCGTCTGTCTCAATTATCACTGGAAGTATCGGTGGCAAAACTAAATATTCATTTTCTATTGAATAGCCGGGGTACATACTTTATCACGAATCATTTCTGATGTTGGCACTACACTTGCTTTGTAAAAATCGTAAACGATTCGCCGAATAACGTCTTTAGTTAAATCGTCAACTTTACGGAACTTTTGGTTAACTTTTTTCCGTTTTAAGGAATAATCTACAACATCTATATATTGTTGACATAAATAATACGATATATTGTTGACATCGAAATTAAAGTTTGTTGTTCAATACGCCTTAAGATAAATCTCTCCGACTGTTCAGAATTTTCTCGTTTTAGACATCGAAACATGTTTAAAATTATTCTTTTGCATTGCACATGATGATCTTTATGTTCAAACTCAAAACTCCGCAATTTCACTAGTGCAAGTGTTCAATCCAGCCCCTTCTGACGAAGTTTTATCCTCCTCCATCTCAAATGGTCGCCAAAAAGCCATTATAATAAGTCAATACAATTAATAACAACAAACAAATATTAAACTCTTAAAACGAACTATAACCAAATAAGAACAAGAACAAGTAACGATTAGCAACGAAGTAAAAAGAAATACTACGAGAAAAATTAAGAAACAAATTTAGCCGGTTTAATAATTTCGCCAGAATTGCGACTTCCACTGTTTCGATATTAAAAATCAAAAATGGCCACTTGCGTCCTAGACATTAATTTCTTGACATTCCGGCTTAAAGAAGTTCATAGAAGTATAATTTTTAATCGCGATGCCGCCGTAAGCGCTTGCATTTTAAAAATATATTGGTGTCCCAATAACCACCGAAATTAAAAAATATATTATTCTATCTCACTCTAGTATCACTGCTCTGGCATGCGACCTCGTATATCGGCTTTTCGACGCTGCCTTTGATAGAATTTATACTTTATTTTTTGCTGCTTCAAGTAAGTTTGGGAAAACTATACTATTAGTTGTACTGGTGGAAAAAAATCCACAATAATACTAATAGCAACAAATATCTATAAATTTATTAATCTTTTTTTTAGTTTTTCGACATACTTTTTTAAATAAAAAATAATTAAAAATTATAATTTAATTGTTAAATATTTTCATAACTTAAAAATGCAATAACGTCATATAGGTATATTATTAATTATAAAAAATATTTACTTTAATTACTCTTTCAAAATTAACTTCTCAATTATTCAAAAAGTATAATTTTGAAAAATCTATTTGACAAGTAAATAATAATAATAATAAACAATTAGAATTTCATTGAAAAATTAACATTATTTCTTAGTTAAAATCGATAGTGAGGTAGTTCATAGTTCACGTAACAAAGTTACGCATGGAGTAGTGGCATCGCCAGAACTATTTATTTGTTGCAATACTCCACAAACGCGGCAAAATTGGTATTTACATGTAAATTCCTAAGTTACAGATAATTTAAGCCTTAAATTTTAAAAATAGAATATAAGACTTAAGGGGCGTAACCTGGTATAGTATTCTCAACTCAAATATAATAGTTAAATGGAAAATCACAGTAAAGGTTTCAAATCTTTTAAAGAAGTACTCAAAATGTCTATCTTAGCTTGAGTAAAAACTTCATTTACAACAGTCATCATTCGGTTGAATAGGGATAAGTTGATATTTGGATCAACCTTCAAGAATTTTTGATCATTTGAAAGCCTAAGATTAATTTTTGGTACATTTAGTCTAATATAATTAACCAAGTTACAGTCTTTATAGTTAAAGTAATTTAATATATTGTATAAAAATATCACAGCTTGTATCATTCTTCTATCTAAAAGAGTTTTAAATGAAAAACTGTTCAGCATATTTTTGTAAGACACTTTGTATGGATAAGAGTTATTATTCAAAACACAAAGAGCGCAGAAACCTTTTTTACACTTTCTCTATTTGATCTATGTGCACAGATTCTAAGGGCATCCATATTTGAGACGCATATTCAAGGTGAGGTCTAACTATTGCAGTATACTTACTTACTTACTATTGTAGCGATTTTGAAGTGCTTAGTATTGCGGATAAGAAAACCCAATGCTTTAAATGCTTTTTTTACAATGATGGAGAAATAACTATTAAACTTTAAATTAGACTGAAATAGAAAACCCAGGTCTTTAACCTCACTGACTCGACTAAGATCATAATTTCCAATATGATACTGGTCCAAGACTTGATTTATTTTACTAGTAAAAGAGGTAACAGAACACTTTTTCTCATTTAAAGCCATTCCACTATTACTAAACCATGCCACACAATTATCTAAATCCCGCTGCAATATATCACAGTCTTCCTGGGCCTTGACAACCCTGAAGAGTTTGAAATGATCTGCAAAGAGAAGCCCAGCAAATCCAGTTAGGCACTCAGGTAAGGAGTCAATAAAGCTAAAAAAACAGCAGAGGACCCAAGCTACTTCCCTGTGGTACCTCTGAGGTTACTATAAATGTTTTCGAGCTTGTAGACCCAACCCTAACCTGCTGAACTCTATTCGTCAGATAGGACATCAACACGGATTCTCCGCAGCCCACCAACCTTTCAAGCAGCAGTTCATGATCAAACTTATCAAATGCTTTCTCACAGTCTGTATAAACTACGTCCAATTGATATTTATTGGAAATAGTCTCGGCAGCAAATTAAGAAAATTCTGAAATTATTGAAAGATTAGTAATAGTAGATTTACCCCTTAAAAAACCTAAAATAAAAAATCAGTTAAATTGTTACAAAGTAAGGTTTCAAATATTTTTTCTAATGTGTTGAACAAACTTATTGTCCTATAATTTTTAATTTAAATTTTATTTCCACTCTTAAATAGAGGAGTTATATCTGCTATTTTCAATGGTTCTGGAAATTGTTTATTTTTAACAGCTAAATTAAATATATTTTTTATTGGCGCAGCTATAAATTCTGCTAGGCCCTTGTATATGTAGGCCGGAATGTTATCCGGTCCTGTTGATTTTTTAGGTTTTAAGTTTTTTATACTTTCAATGAATTCATTTTCAGTAGTTAATGAGAAATTAAATATGTTCCCACTAAAATTGAGGCTATCCTGTGCATTGTCCTTATTGGTTTTTGAGGGAATTTGAAATATTGACTGAAAATGCTGTGAAAAAGCATTTGAAATGTCAAAATGAATTTGAGTCAGAATTTAAATTTTGTTCAATATTTTGTTGATAGATTTTATATTGTTTGAGTTTGCAGCTTTTTGCATTTTTTCAAATCATGAAAATGTCCCACCACAACAAGATTAGATGGTTTTTTTGCTATTGCTTTATGAAGTTTATTTTTTTGCTTTATTTTATGAATCAAATCAGTAGAGTACCTAGTGGGGTATTTTTTACTACCCATATATTTAACATAATACTTGGGAATAGCCCTGTCAAATAAAGCATAGATCTGGTTATAAAAATAATTCAGACTATTGTTTCCCTCTGTTTTTGAGTAGATTTCCGACCAATCACAACCCCTCACCAACTGATACAAAAGGAAGAAATCCATCTTCGCAAAGTCATATACACAACTTTTAGATATGCCTAACTCATATTTTACTTTTAATGGCAGGTCGAACACTAAGGCTGGATGGTATGGATCCTTTATTACTAATTGACCCATAGGTCTGGTAATCTGCAATATCTCTAGGTTTGACAATACAAGGTCTAAACATCTATCTCTAAAATTTTTTCTGTTATTAAACTGCTTTAGATTATTCAAACCAAGGAATTCTTGTAATAAATTATTTTTCTCATTTTCACAGGTATTATAAAAAGGCAGGTTAAAATCCCCCAAAATTAAAACGTTGGTACAATTACTATCTAAAAGACATTCAAAATAAGTAAAATATGAATTGTAACTTTCCAAACTAAAGTTTGGTTGGAAGTACACAGCAGAAATAAGAACATATACATTTTTAAATCCAGAAAAACTTGGATACAATGGCCCCATTTGGCCATACATCCCTCTTCTATGCATTTTCCAGGTCTTCTTGCCTTATTTGAGCTATGTTATTCTCACTTGACATCAGGAAAGCTGGGTTTTAAAAAGGCTTCCAACTGCTCAGGTTTTGTTCCTGGTGCTAATCTTGTAACATGCAGAAAATGTAAATTTTGGAATACCTTGAATTTGAGTTTTTCCTTCACTGCAACATACAACAAATCTCCTAGATTGGCGTTTAGTTTTCTGCCATTGGTTGCCGTTACTATATTGTGCATTTTCATTTTCAATTTGCGGGCACTCCAATTGCTGGATTTCCTTGATTTTGTTGGTAGAATCGGTCAGCAAGGTGATTGTCAATAATTTCAGTAACTTTATGAATCCAACGACTTGCAGTAGTTTCGCTTATTCCAAATTTAAAATCTTGTCCAATGCTTCTTTGGTAACAATCTGTAGCATAAAATCTTGACATACTAAAACTGCCCATTCAGTATTAACTCTACTTCCTCCGCCTCTATTGTTAACAGAATGTTGTGGAAGATAGGGTCGAATTAGATCTATTAAGTGTTGTGTTTAAGAAAGCGTCTTGATATACTAGTGAAAACCAGACAGTGCAGAAATCGTTTTCGACGTCAAACTTGTTGCATAGGTAGTCAGGGCAGAAGTACTCACAGTCTCGCCAACATTAGAACTATTATTATTATTGTTATTGGCCTTTTGTTGGTTATACGTAACCTCAAATTTTTCTTCGAAAACGAAGAAAAAAAGTACTCCTTTATATTATAGTAGTAGTAAGAGTGGGGAATCTAGAGTTCGGCAAGTAGGCCTAAAAGTCTCTTTTCGCCAAACAGAATCACCCATCCCTACGCCACCACTCCCAATGCACCAACTTCACTGAGTCCCTTTTAACAAAAGCTTGCACATTGTCCCAGTCCAGATGTTTAGGATCTTTAGCTAAAGCGTCATTGCTCCAAAAATTTTTCTTCTCAGGCGACTACACCTATCGCAAATTCCTAATATGTGATATGAAGTTTTTCCCTTGTATTGCAATTAGAACAGAGCGGACTTTCTCTTATACCAAGAAGATGAAGATGCCTGTTATTATCTGGTATAATATCCATGGCCTGTCTACATCCTTCTGCCCTTTTCAGTATGTCAGAATTGGTATGTTCTTATATATTCTGAGAGCGATCGTCATATGGCCTAAGTAAGCATTACGCCATTCTCGGCTATCCTTCATCCTCTTATACGCCGCCAAGGCTGCTCCTGGATTGATGGCTTCCTCTTCCAGGATGGGAGTTCCGGCAGCGTAAGAAAAATGTTTAGAGGTGCCGCATGTGTCGCTCTAGTAATTTCCAAACAGACCAGTCTTTGCAGTCTAGCCAGTTTTTGCGCATTGGTCACCCTTATTGCCGCTGACTATTATACCTATTGGGCTGTTGCCTTATTTGCTCTGCATGAGTTTTAAAGGTGAGTTTGCTGTCTAAATTAATTCCCAAGTATGTGACTGGCTTCCCCAATATTAGGCGATGATATAAAGTCTTAAGGTTTAAAGTCTGTCAAATTCCGACTCCTAGTAAAGAGAAAGAGGTCGGTCTTCTCTGAGTGGACCGATATAGTCCTGACTCCTGACATCACTGTTCCACCACTCTGCACACGGCTTGCATGCGCTCACAGACTGTGTTTACGAGTTTACCCATGATTATCGCATCCATCGTCCGTGTATGCTTGTGCATAGGCTTCTTGAGGGGACTGTTCATCACCAGACACCAGAGGTGTGACGAAAGACAACTGCCTTTCGCTTGTTAATATTTTTTGGCGAGCTTTCAGTCCTGGTCTGGCTCTGGCTCTGGCTCTGGTTTCTTGCCACAAGGCGCAACATTTCCTTCTCCAGGAAAATGAGTTTTAGAAAGAAGCTTGATGATCTCTTTTTTGTTGGAGGTCTATAGTTCACCTTTCTTCAAGCATTTTACCTCAATCTTCCTGTTAGAGTCCAGTAGCATCAGAAAACAATCTGTGTCTGAGAGATATTTCATCTCTCCACAGAACTTGCACCAGCAATATCTTTTACAGCATCGGACTTCATGTTTCAATTTCCTTCTAGCTATCACGTATACATCGCAATTCTCTTGAGTTGTCCTTCTGAGAGCGCGGTAATGCAACCTTCTTATATCTTTTTTAAGACGGTCTAGAGTATCATTACACCATGGCAATCTCTTCATGAGAGGACACGCTACCTCGTAAGCATTGATAATTATATACTGTTTAGCCTCACTACCTCTGTATCTAGTTCCTGTTAAGATGTGCTTCTTTCTAATCCGAAGCGATTTCGAATCGGATCATCTTATGGTCAGACATAGTTATGTCCTATGATACCTTCCAGTGTTTAATCCTATCCGACAAAAGTCGGTTCCGGCTTTACGTTTGATACCTCAATATTTTCCGATGCTACAATATTTCCTAATAATCCCGTACCCGTACTTTCACATATGTACTTTTCCATACAGTGTTATGCGCGTTTGCGCATAACAGTATACCCTGCGATTATTGAAAAAACCACTATCCCTACTATATTTTTTATAGTAGGGATAGCGATCTCTTTAATTCTTTCGTCGGAGGAAGTTTGCGTTGACATACGGGAAGTATAAACTACATATATAATATTAACTATTTTGTGCCGTTTACCACGTAGCAGAGCTGCCGTAGCATCCTTGAAGTTTACTTGTGGCAAAGATGTAAGTTCAAGCTCCCTGGATGCTAAGAGATTCGTTCTGGGCCTGTGATCTGGCCTGTGGTTTCCTTCCATACGGGCTATGATTTTGAAGCCGATGGACAAAAAAGAGATTAAGAAAATTGGCGGATAAACCTAAGGTTCTTGTATTAATACAATTTCTCTTGTCTTAGCAGTCATGATGCTTGCCAATCTGGCGATGGCATCTTGCTTTGTTGGAAATTGATTTGAGTTATCCTTAACTGCACCGTGGGAGACGTCCAAGGACTACTCGGCTAAACTTTCATTCTGGCAGCTTGGAGGTTTAGGCTGAGATGTTCGGTCTGCCGGGCGTTCTCCGAACGATTACCTAAAAAGCTGAAACAGTGAGCAGTTCAAAGAAGAGTGTCTATCTGGTCTTCTCGAGTCGAGCAGCAACCTCCCTGCTCATCATGATTTGAAGATTAAACTTTTCGGCCTCCCCTTCCGTCCTCAGATGTTGCCTGCTGGGAATGCCTTAATGTTTTGTTTTGTATGACAAAGATCTCGCTGACTTACTCTAGTCATTCTAGCCGCTCCCATGTACTCAAAGTAAAAAGTCTCTCACTCTGAGGACACCGGTAATCTTTTTCTAGGGACGCCTGTGTTGGGTGATGATTCTCTTCAGCTTTTCCTCCTCTTGCCTTACCTCTCTTATCTACGCTTTATCAGTAGCTGGAGACTCCCTGGGTGTTGCTTGCTGATCAAGGCTTTGGATTTGCCCTGGAAGCTGCCTTCTACAAGGAGATTTGTCGGACTGGTCTAAAATTGGTCATGACGAAACTGTTCGTCCTTCCTGGTTGGCTTTATGCTCTCCTTCTTCCCTTATATTTCCTTTTTTCGCCTCTTTTTGCGGTTTCTTGCCTACTTCTTTTTATCCTTAAGCCGTTGCAACTTTTCGGCTTTTGGGTTCTGCCCTGGTTCAATAGTTTTTGGTTACTTCAGCTTCTGCGTCGTTCTTAGACTTAAGGAACGTCAAATTTAGGGAACTGTATTATTTTTTGAAATAATACAGTGCCGCAAGGTCAGTAAGGTTACACACCGGCAAAACAAGGTGCGTATTTTCGCGGAAAATATATTTTAAATAAAATAATTAACTATTAAAGAACCATCCTATAATTTCCAATTTAAACTTTGCTAAAAATAATTTAAAAAAATTAAAAATATTCCATATTAATTAATCTTGGATTGATATCCAACATTCTGAGTTGCTGAGGGCTGGTGACCTTAATAGTTTCTCTGCCTGTATGGATGAAAAATTTATCCTGGATTCGGGGGATTTTGGGGTATGTTTCCCTCTCTTAAGTGTGTGCTTTTTTCACCGATACCCATTACCTGCAAATTCATAATTAATTTGGGAAGTTATGTCTTGTCAAGCTTTGCACATAGTGCATGTGCTTATGTGTGTAAGTGTTGGGGTGATGTATCTGAGCAATTAAAGAAATGTTGTCAAAGAAACGAGTTGATGTTGTTAAGGCTTTTCTTTTTAAGAGTATCGCCCCCCGATGAATGCAGCAGAGTTCTACCGAAGCTGCCACCTGGCATTACCATATCCATCGAGATTTTTCGGCATTTCAAAAGGGCAGCCTTCTACGCTGGCTAGACAAGAATAGGCCTATATACTAACCAGACGGTCTAAGGAAGTGCCGGAAACCTTGGTTGTTACATTACTACTTCTTCGGATGACTCCATCTAGAACTCGGCCCTCTTTAATCATAGGTTATGTCGAATAGCGCTGCGATTTCTCCCAAGCTCTGCGTGTGGCTCCTCCTTCTTCTATGGGCTTAGGACCATCTAATACCTCTATATACTATAAAGACGAAACGCAATCCGACTGACACAAGTCCATAAACCGACAGTACCGATAGTATCGATAAACTCATTACTGATAATGTTCCATAAAGTGTAAAGAAATTTTGAATCCAAGAAAGAGATAAGGCAGTATCAAAAGTAATGAAAATTAGGCGTAAGTCTATCTCTTACAGTAAAAACCTTTCAATAAAGGGAAGTAATATTGTGAAATTTGAAGGTCATACCCATCATCCATTATTCCAAAACAAGGATTATCGATCATAGAAGCTTTGACTAATTAACGATAAGAACATTTTGATCATGCGCGGATCCACTGTGAGATAAACTTAAGCGTTATAAGCCTGGTGCTTTAATGTATCCTATCTCTCTCTATATAATATTCACTTTTTTCGGGATGTTATCAATATTAACATTAAAAGTATATGCATAAGGCACAACACACTTACAATAGATTATAAAATAAACAACACGTGAAAGCTTTAGCCCATCATAAATATTTTTTTTGTTTATGTATTGAGAAATGCATAATTTTATACATATATTAATAAAACTAAAAGTTGATTTTGATTATTTTCAGAATAAGAATCTTATTCAAATTTTCTTGAAGAAATCTTATTGTTGGTAATACAATTGTGTGAATTGAGATTGAATAAAAATGAACAATAGTATCAATGAAATTTATTTTCAAATTATTTTATATGTACCATTTAAATAGTTCGCCTGTTTTAGGTCTGTAATGTAGGTATCTGTTTGATCGATAAAAACCACGGTTGTAATTCTCTAGATTAAAACTGGGTCGCTGCAATTGACACAATCTAATTGACTTAAAAGTTCATTAATTATTGCTCTCCCTCTTTGTATGTCGCTCATTATTCTCTGAGCTCAGCTATCACAGAATTTACAGGTCTAGCATAAACCAAAAATAAGATGAAGATCCTCCCATTACAAACATAAAAAGATGCACTTTGTATTAAGCTAGAAGGAAATATTTTATCGAATTTATTTTTTTTTTAATTTATTAACTTTATTTTTACTTTTTTATTATGATTTTTTATTTTTTATATAGCACAAGCAATTATCCTTACTATCAATGATAGAGTGGTTTCATATACACCAGCAAAGTCTGCCATTAGTATAGGCAAATTTACAATACTTACATATAAACCATAATAAAAAATTTGTCTCTACTTTACTAAATGATTTACTTTAACTAAATGATCAATATTTTGCAACCGCATATAAGTTGCATTTTTGCTCAATTCAAATCTGTATTTAAAGATATAAACTGAGCAAGTAGTAAGATAATATCATAAAATTCCTCAGTCTCTTTTTACATTCGCCCTATATTCGCCTATTATTTTTTAAGTCAAATTAGCAAATCAATTTTAAATGAAAACGTCAAACTAAAGTGGACACTACTAATTCTTAATACAATACAAATTATAATGTGAAGTATAAAAAAGTTCGAAATTAATGCGAATTGGGAAATAAGTGGTACGTCATTTAAAAGCACTTTAAAAAAACCTTTAAATTATCAATAATATGTTTAGGAAAAATGCAAA